>NW_026267437.1:71536-80036 GCF_000697945.3 Frankliniella occidentalis | reverse complement strand
CGCACCGCACTGTAAAAAATAATAGTGATTTTACCGATAATTCGTGTAATCCATTACAGAAATAGTGGTGTGATTTTACAGAAGATGTTAGTTTTACCGACATTCTGTGGTAAAATTACAAGTACCTGTAAAATTACAGATCTTCGGTCGTTTTCGCGAAAACTACTGTAAATGTACAAGCGTCTGTAAAAATCTCCACGTACTCTCGTAATTTTACAGGTATTAGTAAAATTACAGATGCTCTGTAATGAAGGTTTTCAGATACTTTCTGTAATTTTTCGAACACAAAAGAAATACGGTTCAAATTGTCCAGAAAATATGTCCAATGTTGAACGCCAGTGCGTTCAAACAGCGAACAACGGGAAGAATCCTGTTTTGTGGATAATAACGTACCAACATTAGAAGAGAGGGCAGCTTACACTGTTAAAAAAACCTACAGTAATTCGTACAGGATGGCCAATAAATTTTTATATTGGCCTGACTGTATTTAATTTTACAGTCGGACTGTTTTTAATTTTACAGTCCGACCTGTTACCGCCTGTAAAAGTCTGCACTGTTTTGTAGAATACGGTCAGACTGTATTCAAATGTACAGGCTGACCTGTTACAATCTAGACTGTAAAATTTAGGTTTAGTCGGACTGTAATCTTAGACCTGGTGGGTGGAAATTTCAAATGGGTTTTTGTAGATTTTGTCCTCTATAACCGCCTTTTACGGTATTTATTTTACAGTCTCGACCGTAAATGAAAATACAGGCAGGACTGTATTCTGAACTACAGTCTGGACTGTAACAGCTCAGACTGTAAAAATGAAAACAGTCCGGTCTGTATTTCAAAATACAGTTCAACCGTAAAATTAAATACAGTTCCTGACCGTTAAATACAATATAGTCTCACCGTAAAGTAAAATACAGTTAGGACTGTATGCTCACTGTAATTGGCTACAGTTTTTTTAACAGTGACCGGAGGAAAAGTCGCGTGGACAGTAGGAAGCATGAGATGGAGTACGGACGGGCTACCTGCATAGAGCGCGCCGTAGCGCAATGGGCAAGGCATCGGGCTCACGACCAGAAGGTCGGGGGTTCGATTCCACCTAGAGTTCGAGCAATTCAAGCAGTTTCACCAGAAAAATCTGTCAGCGATTGACGACATGAAATGAATAGAACAAAGAAACAGCCGCTGAAAATATTTTTTCTTGCATATTTTACCTCAGAAAAATGTGGGTAAAAATTACACTTAAACATTTTTACAGAAATATTTGGTATCAGTTTTACAGAAATTTTTTGGAGTTATTTTTACAAGTGTTCTGTAATTTTACAAGCAGTGGTAATTTTACCAGACTTTCACTTGGCAACCAGTATACCTAGACTTTTTCTGTAAAATCTCCCCCAAAATTTTTAACAGTGCGCTGGGCTGTGATTGGCCTGCTCGGTTTGGCACTGAAAATCACTTTATGTAATATAATACAAAGCTCTTTGTTACGTTCGTGTGTGTTTTTAACATCGAATATACAAATCATTTTACGTTACAATCTTATACAAATTCAGTGACACGTGTTGCACAAATACTTTATATAAAAATTTTTTTGTTGATTTTAAGTTAAGTGCTATGCTTCCCGAGCAAAGTAGTGTAACGGCTTTTAGGAATTTTAATGCATGTGCATGTCGCGCAGTCCGGTCGGGAAAGAACACAACCAGGGCACACTTACCAAACTCAGACGGCTTGTTTTCTGTTTTTAGCCGACGCTTACACCCTTTGTACCTTGTCAATGGTGCGTGGGGAAAGCATGCCAATGCTCAAGAATTCTCTCGGACCGTGCGCTTCGCTCCGTGCCTGGCCATGATTCGTTGCAATAATGGCATGTCTCCTGCTGCCAGGAAAGCCGTCTTTCGGGAATCTCAATGCAAGGTCTGTTTCTCTCAGGATTTGTTGCAATAGTATGTTGTCAGGGGGACGAGCATAAATTTTATTAACAGCACTCAATTTCGATTCTTGATTCTCGTTTCAGCCGCGAGGCCTAGAGGTAAACGGGGGTCTCGTTTCTGCACTAAAGTACATAAACCGCTGGAGCCATTGCCTTGAGGTGCGTCCAACACATGTCCAAGACATGTCTTCACAAGCATTATTGATTTGAAGTGGTCGGCAAGGTACCTGCTGGAGTGTTTTTTTTTGTTTTTGTTTTTTTGTTTCTTTTTGTTTCCAGAATGTGACGCTGCTAAATCCCTCTATGGAATGTTTAAAGACTGTCGTTTCGCTGCCGAACCTGACTAGTTTAACCATCAGACATGGTGCTGACTGGAATAATCAATACGTTGTTCCCGATTTTCCTTTTCGCGAGTGTGCGCCCAGCACGACTCTAAAACACCTTACGTTTCTTAGACGGGTAAGGGAAGTGACGATTAGTCAACGGAGGGCTGAAATACCATGTGCTCAATTTAGACACATGCCGCTTTATCCCACATGTTCGACTGCCAATTGTTGTGTCTTATTCGAAAAGATTTGACAAGTAGCAATGGCGTAAGTCGTAAGGTCACAGTTTTTAAAAATTGAGACTTTGGATCTCGTGATGACGCGTCGTTCACTAGTTTCGTTCCTGATGACTAATGACACGGTAAAACGTTTTCCTTGGATTTCAAGACTTTTTCTTCAATTTCAAGGACAGGTGAATAATTTACAGATCGACCCTTGAAATCCCAGAATCTGCCTTGAAACCATTGTGCTTCCAAGGGAAAGCCTTGGAGTTAGCGTCTGGTAATCCAAGGCAACCTTTTGCATACCAGACCAAAAACTCCAAGGCTTTTTCTTGGAAGCAAATGGTTCCAAGGCAGATTCTGGGATTTCAAGGGTCAATCTGGAAATTATCTAACCGTCCTTGAAATTCAAGAAATAGTCTTGAATTAAAAGAAAATCTTTTTACCGTGGGGCACTGAACCCTATCAAGCTTATGCTTCGTTTGAAATGTCTTTTCAAAAGGAAGACGATGGTGATGCCCGCAAGATGATTCACATCCCTGTGAATCCCCTATCGCGAGGAGATAACTGACAGTTACAAGCTGGCAGGTCCTTATTCGATTTGTCGCTCAAAATTATGACGATAAATGTGTCCTGGGCTGGGTCAGTCAACTTTTATCCGTCACTTCATCTCCCATTCTATTTCTATGTCCGCATCACCACCAATATTCAGTTTTGTTCGCCCCGTCATCCTCCGTTCCACTCCATTGCCAGTGTTAAGTTTTGTACGTCCCCTCACCTCCCAGTGTACTTGAACTTCTACTTCTATGTCCACCCCGTCACCTTCCTTTATCATTTTATGTCCACCCCGTCACCTTCCATTCCACATCAATGTCCACCCCCTCACCCTCACCTCGTAGTAGCCTTGTCCCCATGGGAAAATTACGTTTCATCACGTTTCATCCACGTTGCATCCACGTTGCATCCACGTCCGCTACGTGCTGGACGTGGATGCAACCTGGATGCAACGTGGATGAAACGTAATTTTCCCATGGGGATGTCTGCCCCGTTACCACGAGTTAGGCCGCTTGGCTCTTAGAATCGCTTTTTCTGAATCGGACAGTTTTTTTGAGAATCACTCGTATGCAGACTTTCGCTCAAGTGTATGACTGTTTAAAACAAGGAGGAAAGAAAACACAAAATTAATTTTGTGTGAATACTGGTACTCGTTCTTTACAAAGGCTCTTTCAGTGCTCAGTTGCTTTACATCTACATGGTTCTAGAATCAACGAGTGTTGTTCTGTTAACATGTGTCATGTTTCTCTGGTCAAATATATTATTATTAAACATGTACCATATGAAACTGGAAGTGCTGATGGTACTTCATCTGATAGCTCTCTATATAACAGAGTTATAACTCTGAAAGTGTGAATGATGGTATTCCCTTCAGGCCTCAAGAGCATTGTTGCATAATAAAGAGGGCTACAAAACCCCACTGAGAGCACTAGAGGCCAAAATGGGTCCAAATAATGTTGGGCTACCTTGAGATTCCAGATCTCTCGCAATTTGATTGGTCACCGGATCGTGACATCACTGTAAAAAGTTTGTGTGGCCTTATGAAAATATATGTTACGAAATGCTTTGTAAAAAATAATTTATGAAAATGATTCGTAAGTGTCAATTTACAAAACATTTCGTAATTTTACAAATGTATTTCGTAAAGAAATGCAAATTATTGTGTCATGAGTCATAGAAGTTGTACACAATATATAAAAATTTCATACTATTTAGTTAAAGCTTTGGATTTAACAAAGTAATTCGTAAAACAACTTGTAGGTTCTTGTTTAAATGGTTACAACCATTTTTTTAAAATAAAAACTACAAACAATAGTAACAAATTCAGGGGGGACCCTCCACCCCGCCGAAAATAACTATGTACCGTTTATGTACAAACTGCGTACAGAGAAGGGTATGGTGTCTGTGCGAGGTATGTACATCGTGTGTACGCCAGCGTGTACATTCTGAGTACGCCTATGGTACGAGACTACATTTGTGCGTCCAGAAGTGTGTGCAAACTATGTAGATTGGCCCAAAATATATGCAAGGATAGTGTACAAAATTAGGGTACAAACTGTGTACAACTTATGTACGGCTTGTGCAGAAAGTAAGGGGGCACATTATGTACAGATTGGGTAAAATCTGTGTACATTAAGATATTATAATAAGCCTGGAGAAACTTTTGCTCTGAATAGCACAAGTTATGGGCGGAAACGTGAGTACAATGTGGATAATTAGGCATAGAGAAAAAACAACACAATATTCCGCATTTTGTGGTACACCTGGTGTTCAATTATGACACGCACTTAGAAGCCAGCATATAACCTTGCAATTTACGCTGTGCCCTTTGTACGACGTCGCTTTAATTTGGTTACTTTGCTTTAAGTAAATTGACCCATACAGAAGATAGGACAGTGAGGCAGGGAATTTTGCTCTAATAAAATATCAACCATCTTCATTACAAAGCAGGGAAAAACAATTTGAGGTAGAGGTATTCCCAATACAGAGTTGATAGGTTAACGCTGGATAAGCGTTTAATCCTATTCTTACACACATATTTAAACAATCTCCTTTTACAGTTAATCTGTTCTTCTTTCCGATACTCCATATTGAAATATGTACGGAGAAGTGAGAACGTTGGTCAGGATTAGACTGACGCGAAGCAAAAAGGACTTACTGCGGCGGAAATGCAGATTGTTTAGTCCGTCGCGGAGACATTTCTGAACAGGTTAGGACTCAGCTTGTGTACACACATATCTTAGTTGTACACAGTTTTCACATAGACTGCGAGTGGTCCCAGAGTAAACAGTTTGATCACACTTATTGTGTAAGCGTACACGAGGTGCACGCAAAATCAGTCGCTCTTCAATGTTACACAGTTCGTGGGTCATTCTACTGAAGACGGGAAATTCGTGTCTTTTTGCTCTCAAAATTCAGTTTTTCTAGCTAGGTACTTCGGAACGGTCTCTAAACATTCGTTGTTGATCTAGAAACATAATCCAAATGCATTATGGCAACAATTCAAACTTTATAGTCCAGAAATTCACACATGTTTCTCAAAAAACGGAGTAAAAAGGCTAAAAATCGTGTCCCTCACTTTTTTAAATATGAAATATAAACTATTCAAACCTTGAACTAAGATCAAACTACTAATGAAAACGATAGATCAGAGGTCCAACTTGCGATTGCGACAAGAGTTGCATGTCCAAACATGTTTTGTTCACATGAAAAGTCAAATTAAAGCTTGTCCCCCACTTTTGTCAATCTCCGGAGTTACCGGATAGACAGGGTGGCAGGCGTGGCGGGCAAATCGGTTGCCGGCTGGGTAGAACATGCAGTAGGTGTGAACGAATGAACGTAGTAGTGTGCCCAAAAGGTTACCGGAAAGACAAGAAGTGTCCCGGAGGTTACCGAAAAGACATAAAAAGTGTCCGGGAGTTACCGGAAAGACATAAAAAGTGTCCGGAGGTTACCGGAAAGACCTAAGAATGTGTCCGGAGGTTACCGGAAAGACATAAAATGTGGCCGGCGGTTACCGGAAAGACTAAAAAATGTATCCGACGGTTACCGGAAAGACAAAAAAAATCTGCTTTATCTGTGTATGTGGGCAAGATATCGCGGTTTCGATCACACCATGAGCTTACTTTTGACGAGTTCTTTCAATCGAGCTCATCTTACATTTATCGCTGATTTCTCCTAACGCACTAGGGTGTTTTTCATTTTGACTCTACCATTGTCTTCCTCATGAAAAAACCTTTCAAACGAGCATAAGGTTGATAAGGTTCTGAATGGTAGGACGCTAGTTAGCAGTAGGTACATCAGAACCCCATCAACCTTATGCTCGTTTGAAAGGTTTTTTCATGAGGAAGACAATAGTGGAGTCAAAATGAAAAAAACCCTAGTGCGTTAGGAGAAATCAGCGATAAACGTAAGATGAGCTCGATTGAAAGAACTCGTCAAAAGTAAGCTCATGGTGTGATCGAAACCGCGATATCTTGCCCACATACACAGATAAAGCAGATTTTTTTTGTCTTTCCGGTAACCGTCGGATACATTTTTTAGTCTTTCCGGTAACCGCCGGCCACATTTTATGTCTTTCCGGTAACCTCCGGACACATTCTTAGGTCTTTCCGGTAATCTCCGGACACATTTTTTGTCTTTCCGGTAACCTCCAGACACATTCTTAGGTCTTTCCGGTAACCTCCGGACACTTTTTATGTCTTTCCGGTAACCTACGGAAACACTTGCTGTCTTTCCGGTAACCTTCGAACAATTTCATGTCTTTCCGGTAACCCCCGGACACACTATTTGTCTTTTCGGTAACCCTGCCGGGATGTTTTGGTCTTTCGGTAACCCATCCCTGGGCCTTTCCCGGGCATCTGTCCGTTCGGTAACCCCAAAACCACTGGACACGTTTTTGCCTACTTTTGGGAGAACGACCCTCGTACATCTTCGCAAATCAATAGTGTGTACAGAGATCGTACACACTTGTCAAGCAGAAATGTGTACAGAGGTCGTACACACTTGAGAAGCAGAAATGTGTACTCAGATCGTACAATCTTTAGAAGCATAAATCTGTACACAGATCGTACATTAAAATGCTCTTGATTCATTTGTACACAGTTTGTACCTCGATTGATTCAATGTCACTCTGTGTACACTTGTGGTATGCGAGAAGAGAACTTTGCAGGGGTGTACACTTACGGTACAGTCTGGCGATCAGATGTCCACATGTCTTTGTGTACGATATGGTATATGGTAACGAATTGGGTACAGGTAGGTAGGTGTGTACAATTTGTGTAACATGTTGGTGCACTTGGGTCGTGGTACCACAATAGTACATAATCCGTACTCTATCGTACACAGACTGCGTACACATCTTTTTCGGCAGTGCAGACAGGGGACCTTCTAGGACCTACCCGAAAATTAGCCGAGAAAATTTGGTAAAATCACGATAATTATTTTTAGTGATCACCATTTGTCCTCGTGCCCGTAGTTCAAATTACTGCGAGTGTGCCCGTCTCAATATTATGTTTTATAACAAACACAGAATAAAAATATTCACGGTATTTTGTCTAAACACCCCTCGGCATCATCAAATGACGATATTTTTATTCAGATGCCATGGAATTTCCTGCAATATTTCTGCCTTCAGAGCTATTGTTTGTGCTGAGTCAAACGCATTCGTGAAATTACGAATTGTTTAAATAATGTCTAGTGATATGTGCTGTCTCATTCTTCCCCCAAATCCGCATCTCGTTTCTCCCGGACCTGAACCTTTATGTATTTCAGGTCCCGGAAAATGCCGTGAACGCGCTAGTCCAGGCTCATGCATCTATCCTGGAGGACCTTACCGTGTACGCGACTGCGTGCCTTCCCCAGGCACTATCAGAGTGCACAGCTCTACAGCGGCTCACTGTAGACATGGACCCGACAGGAGTGGATGGCCGACGGCTGCGAGTCCTCCTCCAAAATAGGAGGGAGAGGCAGAGCGGCCCGCTGACACAGATGACTATGTGCAGGTTTGTAAACACCGTTGAATCCTTCCAAACTTTAAGCTTGCAAAGGATTTGCTTTGCAATACGTTGCGTTGGCAGTTCCTCCGAAAGCTGCCGAGCAGACTCTTTGTGGGGCGACTGACCCTACAGCAGATCAGATTTTTGTATTTCCGTCCAGCCAAGCACACAGGCTTAAGAACAATCACGTAGAAAGGGGCTAAAAGGTCAGATCTTCCTTAACAAAACGCATTTCGTATAAAGTATATATTTATCCCAACAGCCTTGATGTTCACGACAAGAATACCTGCGCCCTGTTTGTTGCATCGCTGAGGACGGATGGTTTCGTTGGTGCAGCCGCCCCTGTGTGCTGCCAGTCATGTGCACGCGGAGAGCCAATTGTACTGGATCCACATCGCATGCGCCGCGCTAGACTATGGGACTATTAGTTCAAGATGAAACGGATAAAAAGAATGCTATTTTATTGGAACTAGGAATAA
>NW_026267437.1:65183-70926 GCF_000697945.3 Frankliniella occidentalis | reverse complement strand
ATTTTTGTTATTTTTTGGTATTACATTACAAGTAATACCCAGGTGGAGTGTACAGGGTATTACGGAAGTGAATACCCCCTCGTTTGGGTACGCCCGGGTGGAAAGAAGTACAGATAACCTGCATTCGAAACTGTACTTGCCTAGCTGTAGTTGCTAAACTATAGTTATGATTGTATTTTAACTTCAATTCTGTTTATAATCAAGACTACATGCTCAAATAACAGTACGAAATACACATAACACACACTTTTACTGCTCTCGCAACTACACTTGAGAATGCAGACCGTAATGTAAGTGGTATATTGAGTTGTTGCTGTAGTTTAAGAGCAGCCCAGGCTAAAAAAACAAGCAGGCCCGCCCTTCCGCCAAACGCAGTTGCCAGCTCCACTTCGCTGCGCCGGCAACTCCGTTCGGCAGGGGCCGGGCCTGCTTGGCCTGCCGGCGGCGATGGTCGGGCCTTCGGCCCGACCATTTCAGTCCCACGATTTACTGAAGTGCATAATCGAAAAAATAATGTGACCGGTAAATCACTCATATATAGTATATATTTGAATAAACTAAAGCGTCCGGCGGGGGGCCTGCGGCCCTATAAATTTTGCTCCTTGGACATGACAAAAGACTGTAACGGGGCAACACCGTGACTACACCCCACCCTTCTGCTTTGCTTAAGAATTAAAAAAAAAAACGAACCCGCGCAGTTTTTTGGTTGTATATTGTTTGTCAAACAGTCCTAAAACTTGACTTTTTGCCATTGTTTTCAATATAACCACCTCTAGGACCAAAACAGTGAAAGATACGGCAAATCCGAGGCTAGTTCCTGATTCAGAATGTGTTGTTTTGGGGGGGTACTTCCTCTGAAATTTTACGATTGGACGCCTCCTTGTACGTCTTTATGTGCAACGTGGTCATTGTCGCCGTATTTTCGCCGAAAAAAGCACTCTAGCGCCCAAACGGTGCAAGATAGAGTCAAACGGACAAAATTTTCGCCCATAGGGCTCTACTTTCACGAGTTACCCCTTAGGAGACCATAAAAAAAATATTTTTTTCCTACTTTTTGGACCAACCCCTATTTCTTTGTTACCCCCTTTCACCCCCTTAGGGGTGGTTGACAGGATTTGCACCAGGCGTTTCGTTGTCCAGGAGTGACCCCTAAGATACCCTGAAATTTATAGACCTCTAGCTCATCTCCTTCCTCTTACACGGACGACGGACAGACGGACGGACGGACGGACGGACGGACGGACGGACACGAGAGCGGTTGCATAAGCCCGCTTTAATGCTTTTTTAAAAGCAGAAGGGCGGGCTAAAAAACAAAAACCATGGGGACGACCATGGTAAAATTTTCGCCATGGTGCTCCATGGTTATCCATGGTGAGCACTTCAGATTTATGATGGTATTATGGTCATGGTGAAACCATGGGGACCAATCCACATACAAACCATGGTTAAAGATTGCGGAGATTATGGTTGACATGGTGGTACCATGGTGCACTACGTGCCTCTGGTGCATCGAGATAACCATGGTCTTTTGTAATAACCATGGTCTTGTAATAACCATGGTCTTTTGTAATAACTATGGTCTTGTAATAACCATGGTCTTGAAATAACCATGGTTTGTTTGCATGGCATGATTACCATGGTATAATTACCTATGGGATTACCTACCATCCCAAGGAACAGAGATTCGTCACGGTGACGTCAAAATGACGTCAAAATTACATCAAAAGGTCCTAGGTCATTGTGACGTCACGAAAATTGGAAAAATGACGTCATAATGACGTCACGTGACGCCGATATGACGTTTGCACAAAATTTGCACCCGCACGTCCAAATGACGTCCAAATGACGTCAAAATAACTATAAATGTACAATATATCCATATTTTGATAAAATAGGCGGTGCCTACCGAGGAGAGGGTAAAAAGTTGAAAAAAAGTGTTGTTTGAAGAAAACTTCTTGAAATTTCTTTATTTTTGACAGCACAATCAACGTTGCAACATTTGCAAAACAACAAAAAAACTAACATTTGTGCAGTAATGTGACCGTCCTTGACAAACACATACAGTCAAACCCCGTTATAGCGTTGCACCTCGGGGAAGCAAAATCGCGACGTTATAAGCGGGAAAACGGTATAAACGAGTTGGTTTGAATGGAAAATTGGATTTTGGTTCTAGAAAATCGCGACGTAATAGTGTATTTCGACTAACGAAGGAAGAAGATTAGCGGGTAGAACATAATGGTTCCCGATTGGCCGCTATTCTTCTTCCCCCGTTAGTCGAAATACACAATGAGCGGATAAACGCTATATCCGGAAACGCTATAACAGGGTTTGACTGTAGTCTTTCAAAAAATAACTTAAATGCACTTTGGCCAAATTATTTGGACACGTAAACCAACAACGCCAACAACTTTTAAGTTGGCAGCAAAACAAAAAACAAAAAAAAAACAAAAAAAACAACACACAAAACAGTTATTGTACAGCTAATAGTTAGGCTTTTAGACGTTCTAATCAAAATTGCGCTGGCCACTGATGCACAGCCACCTCTTAAGGGTGCTTTCAAATTCTAGCAAATTTGTGTCTTTGTCAAACAGTTGACAGACAACACCTGAAACAAAGGTTAAATAAGAGGATTTGGAAGTGGATAACATTACAACAAGTACACAAACTGAAGAAATCTGCTTGAACTTACATTGCAACAATTCTAGGATATTGGTGGTATCCAGGGCCAGCTTTGTCCCCTTCGTTCCTTTCCATGACACAATTTTTCAAAGATCTCTTGAGAATACTTTATTCATCAAGAGGGTTGCACACTCTTTCTCATTTGTCGTATTTTTGGCCTTCATGTGCAAGTGGTGTTGCTGGAACGAACAGTATAAAGTTATTGTAACTTCCTGGAACTGTGAAGGACAAATATTTACATTGACTGACCAACCATATGAGCAAAATTGCTGCGATCATCCAGCCAGTCATTTAGATTTTTAAATGCTTCTTCATCAGCCAGTGGAGTGTCTGGCCTTTGCACCACAATTGCATTAGCTTCTTCCGGAAATAATTTTAAGACAACTCTATTCATTAACCTGGTTAAATTGTCCACTTTTGTATTTAGATTTTGAAGCAGAACAGTATCTGATTCTGCTACAACATCTGCAATACTTTCTTGTAAAGATTTGGAACCACCTTTAAAGTTAGAGCAAATAGAAATAAGCAACACAATATTTGAAAGATTAAGGTTATTGCAACAATAGAACACCAAATAAACAACCAGGCATACATTGTGCTGTTGTCTTCTGTGTATGTATGTTATTATTATTCAACTCAGCACTTAGAGACTTCGGATTATTATTCAACTCAGCACTAAGAGACTTCGGATTAGGCAGAGACAACATATCAATAGTAATTTTTGTTGGCTTTCCAGGTTGATGTGATGTAGCTGCTATAAAAAAACATGTTGACACAGGATTATAAAATATATACAGCTCAAAAAAAAAAAAAAAAAAAACATAAACAAAATAATATGTTACGCCAACCTTGCGATAACTGTGACAAAAAAGAGTCAGAAAGCAGTGCAGTAGGGTGAGCTGGAGACTCTTCATCCTGGGCTACTTCTGGTGATTTATCATATGTTAGGTTTATGGGTGTCACACTATCTGACATCTCAGCTTCATCCCATGAATCCAATGTATCTTGATTAGTTGCTACTGCAGCTACAGTTACAAGAGAAAATAAATAATTATGACCTTGACATAGATCCAAATTAATGAAGTGAATATTATACCAGAAATTTGCACTCACTCCGCTGGGTAGAGCAACATGGTTGTTCACTTAAATCTGAAGGCATTTTCTCAGTAGACATTTCCTTATTACTCCAGTGATGATCAAAAAGTTTCGTGTCTGTCTGTCTGTAAACACGATAACTCGAGAACGGGTTGAGCTAGGTACCTGAAATTTTTAGCGTAGCTTTCTAGCATAAAAAGCAAGAACTGTATTGATTTTGAGCCCTCTAGCTTGAAAATTGACCTGTCAAAAAAATCAAAAACGAAAACCCAAAAATTTTACTTTTAATTTTTTACTTTTTTTACATCGTTCTAAGACGTAACTCGTCAAAGTAGAGCCCGTAGGGCCAAAATTTTGTCCGTTTGCCTCTATCTCTAACCGTTTAGTCGCCAGAGGGCGATATACACACGAAAATGACCCAAAACCAATTTAATGTTGTTTCTCAGATATTTGACAGTCTCTGGTGGGGCAACTGTTCAAAATAAAATCCTGGGGGTAAAATTTGTGTCTTTTGTAGCCAAAGGCTTATCTACGACTCTGCCTTTTGTCCGACTCGGGTGTCAGCGCCGCAGGCCTAGGTAGATGTATGCCAGGCGCGTCGCAGCGTAACAGTGTTTCGTGAGATATCGCGAAGGTATGCCAGGCGCGTCGCAGCGTAACAGTGTTTCGTGAGATATCGCGAAGCCTGTTACGCGAGACGTGGTCTGGCGTACATCTACCTAGTTATCAGTATCTGATTGTGAAGTCTCGTACTTGGGATTTTTTCTTCGCTGACGAAGTTTGGTATAGTCTGTGTCAACACCAGACTCTAGACTGCCTCCTTTACACAACTTCTTGTGAGCCTTGTCAGCAAGATGATAAGTTCCTGTAAATATGAAATAGCATGAAAGAAATACTGGGTATTTAAAGTTGAACTAGAACAATTCTAGAAAATTCATGCTGTATAAATAACATATGTTTAAATAGTTACCGAATGAACCGTGATTTGTTTGTAGAGCAATATTCTGCCAATCTGGTTTTGGCGTAGCCAAGGTCATTATCAGCCTGAGGTTGCTTGGTGAATTATTGCCTGGAGAGTACTTTGTCTCATCTTTTGAAATCCATTTGGTGGCCACAACAAAAACTCCTCCGTCTTTGTCCTCCACCACTGAGAACTGAAAAAAAAAAACACAAGAACACATTACCAATAGAACATGAGTCCTCAGAATACCAAGAGTAATTAATGAGATGACACTAACCAACTAATCATCACCATCTAATGACCTAAACTACCAGAATATGACTACACATGAAGGAGGGGTATGCAAAGAAACGAGTCTCGCAGAGGTATTGAGACTAGTTTTTTAGAAATCTCTGTGATTGACCATCTCCTAGGCCGATCTTCCATCCTTGATACTTTGCAGATACCTAAATCACTAGAATTCATGGGGAACCGGAAGTAATCTTGAATAGTAGTGAAACGGTGACCAACTAGAGTGACATCATGTGGAGTGTGCACAATATTTACAAGAGTAGCAATATCTCCGTCCTCTGCCCTGAAAAAGCTATCTGCCTCTCTTTGAGACGACAGAAGAAAGTTCTTTGTTTTCAAGCAAGAGTATTGATCACCATTTTCATTCCAGTCATTATGTGGTTCAGAAAATTCAATGTCAGTTTCACCCAAGTAAGTATGGCGTGTTTTAATCAACCGTCCAGCATGCTCATAGTCTCTGTTGTAGAGTTGTTGAAGAGGTAAATATGAGGACCGAAGATAACGAAGTATAACTCCCAGGTAGCTCTCATACTTGTATCAGAGGTCGGCATCGGCTCCCAAACCCAGCTCGTTTCCGTCCCGCTCGCTCTGTCACCCGTCCCGTCCCGTCCCGTCTGCTCTCGGTCCGGCTCGCTCACTCCCACTCGCCGAGACTCGCTCGTGTCAACGGGTCCCGTCTGCTGGCCAGGCGTGGCGTGGCGTGGCGCTGGACCGACT
>NW_026267437.1:60515-65001 GCF_000697945.3 Frankliniella occidentalis | reverse complement strand
GACCGACTTTGCCTACGCGCCACGCCACGCCACGCCCTCAGGTGACCGGCAGGCGGGGCTCGGCCACTCAAACGGGTCCCGTTCGCTCGGCTGCATTCGGCGAGGTTCGGCACATCGCCATCGCTACCTCGGGTTTCTCGCTCTGTCTCTCTCGCACACCTACTGCGCACGGCGCGCGCTCAGAGTGGGACCCGTTCGGGAGCGGATGCCGACCTCTGACTTGTATGCACTAAATGTATACAAAGATCCGTGAACTTCACATTCGGAGCTAAGATGAATCAAGCAGTGCACACAATATACAACAAAGTGAGCCCCAAACAATTGAGCTGAGTGGGCAACGAAATTCCGAACACAAAGTTCAGCCACTTCTCTCAAATGAATGAGCGACTCATCACTTAAGATATAAATTCCACAGAACAATAACAAAAAGTTTTCATATAGATTTCTGTGTAGATGTTTAAATGCATATAATCCCACATACAACAGCAGCATTCTCAGTTCCAAGGCTTTGTAATTAGACAGATAATCCAAATTTCGAAGATGGTGCACTCCTGGGGCAAAGTAAATGAAATGAAATCTATTTTTTCTGAAATAATAATTTTCTCTTGAGCTGATATAACAGCAGGATTTCTTCCATACATGTCCAGAATGAATTTAAGCCAGCGTTTGAAAAGTCCCATGTCGACCAAATGCATGGGGTCAAGCACAAAGTCTGAAATCATTCTTGTTTCAATTTGTTCCAAGGGTGTAGGCTCGTCAATATCAGCTTCATTATGATGGGCAGGGTCTAATCTGTCAGCAAAATCTTCATCATGACGCAGCTGAGCATCAAAGTCCAGATAAACCGTCCTGTGACGATATCTAATCCCATCTACTTCACACTTTTCACAGCCACGAGTACTATTATGGTTTTGTATCCCTTTCATGAGCTGCCTGGCCTCAGCATCCATAATGCATTTCTTAATTCTAAAGGGGTACCGGGCACCATTAGAAAATAGGGCGCTACGACGCTTCGTCCATGACACTTTCGTCCAGGACTTTTTGTCCTACCCTGTTATGTCCCAGAATTTAAATGTCTAGTATGTTATGTCCAGAATTTTAAGTCCAATATTGTACGTCCAATATTTGTCATATGTCCAGAGTCCCAGAATTTAAATGTCCAGTATGTTATGTCCAGAATTTTAAGTCCAATATTGTACGTCCAATATTTGTCATATGTCCAGAGTCCAAAATTTTATTTTTATGATATAATTTTTTGTGGGGGCCGTGGCCAGAAGCATACTACGGAACGTTCGCCCGCTCACGAGCCACTGGCAGTCGCAACGAAAGAGTTGCTCCGGCGATCGTCCCCGTCCCCCACATGTGCGCCCAGATAGCTCAGTTGGCAAGATGAGTGGCACTGAATCAAGAGTCCGGGGTTCTACTCTGTGTGCACGCGGCCTTTTTTCTCGCCAACACGACGCGTGTCTGCAGACTGTCCGAGAGGTCGGATGGTGCTCATATACCGGTTTGCCAACTTCTTTGCCCTCTCCCCTATTCCGCAGACAGTAGCCAAATAGTTACCTGTCTAAACGGTTTGGGGTCTGTCCGATCTCCGTACAAGAAGTGTTTGAATCCTAACTATGACCAGTGCTCACTTATGTCTGATAACTGTCCGGGGTGTGCCTGGGCAACTTGTAACTGCATTCTATCTGACCTGTGTGACAATCGTATATGGACCGTGACTGGGACCTAGCCGCTTCCGAGCCGAACTAGACTTAAGAAGAAACCTTGCGCACTGACTCAACGCAAATTAATCTCGAACACGCCACTAGCCGGGCGAGCGCGAGCAGGGCTCTGGCTGTGAACTCTAAAAAAAACTATTTTGGCTATGAAATTTAAGTATTGGACATAGGACATTGATAGACATATGAGTTTTGGACGCAGGTCATACTGGGCGTAGTGTGTAAGACAAACTCTCATTGGACATAAAATATTGGACGAAACGTCCTAGTACGGAAAATAGGTAACCATCATTTGTTAGATGGCTCACCTCATCAACATAATTGTCAAGAAAATCATTTCGTGGAGGCTTTCCTTGACCATGATGCACAGCGATAATGAATGGTTCTCCATCGCCCTCAACAAGGGACCCTCTTAGCCCAAAAATAATCACGAGACGATTTAAATAGCTTTGCTCCATCGACATGAATGTCTATTTCTATGGTAGGGTGTGTTTGCAGGTAGGTAGGTGTTGATCGCTGAGAGAGATTAGCACTTATTCCTTTGTACCAGAATAAACCCTCCCCCATAGGTATCAGTCTAGCACTTGTAGGGGTTTGGAGAAGTGTCCGCTGCGTTCTGAGTAATAATCTATAAATTGGTTGAAGTATACGCAGCAGTTCATCAACTTTGTTTGACGAGACCCCATATAGCAAATTTCTTAATTTTTCTCAGAATGTAAATATCTCTTTCAAGATTTTCATCAAGCTCGACCTCGTTATCATCTCCACTGTCATCTTCATCATCATCACTGCTGCCACCACCACCACCACCATCATCATCATCATCATCATTTTCATCATCACCACCAACGTCAGCATCTGCATCAACATGACCATCAGATTCACTCTCTTCGTTCTCTTCGTTCTCTTCGTTCTCTTCATTCTCTTCGTTCACACCACAATTATCTACACCAACATTTTCACCAATGCCAACATGATCACCATCTGAAGCTTCATCAGATTCATTGTCTCCATTTTCTTCGACAACACCATTTACTGCAACAACATCACATTCCCCGACACCATTCCATTCAACATCACCATTTTCACAATTTCCTTCTAACCCTACATCAACACTTCCTCCATCATCTGCAAAATGAACACCATTCAAAATATCCAATTGCTCCTCAAAATCTCTCAAATGTCTGTCAGCTGAAAGCCTGCTCAAAATTCTAATTTTGAGGTTGTCGTAAGACCGGTGGACAAGGAATGCAATGCGTATCCGTTCTCTAGCTGCCGCAAGAATATCCCGACCCTGTGACATGCAACCAGAAACAAATTATTAGGAAATATTACTGGAGATTTCATTGGAGGAACAAACAAGCATGCAAGCAACCAGGTTAGGTGTAGGTTAAAACTCAAAACTACAAGAAAATTAGTGAGGCAGTGAGGCATAAAATAGTTTGACAACAAGAAATTTAAGGGGTGCTGAACCTCTAAACAGCAGTTTTTGGGGCATTTTTGATTATTTTCTGTTCAGAAAACTATAAGGTATATTCTAAATCGGTTTGCGGTATTAACTTTCCTCTACTATTGAGGTTCTACACGAATTTTAGTTTCGTAATGTCATCAAAGTTTCTTGGTTTTCCAGGGTCTTTTAACTTGCAATACCAAAAAGAGTAAAGTTCTTGGGCGCACGGTTTTACGGACACCATTGCACCCACAGCTTTCTTATTTTGGGGGAAGGAAGATACTACTAATACCTAAAAATTGTCACAGGATTTTTTTGATCTGGCCATTTTGAAATTTTTGGTGGCAAATTTAAGAATTTTACAAAAAGAAAATATCTTGAATTTGCCACAAAAAATTTCAAAATGGCCAGATCAAAAAAATCCTGTGACAATTTGTAGGTATTAGTAGTACCTTCCTCCCCCCTAAATAAGAAAGCTGTGGGTGCAATGGTGTCCGTAAAATCGTGCGCGCAAGAATTTTACTCTTTTTGGTATTGCAAGTTAAAAGACCCTGGAAAACCAAGAAACTTTGATGACTTTACGAAACTAAAATTCGTGTAGAACCTCAATAGTAGAGGGAAGTTGGTACCGCAAACCGATTTAGAATATACCTTATAGTTTTCTGAACAGAAAATAATCAAAAATGCCCCAAAAACTGCTGTTTAGAGGTTCAGCACCCCTTAAGGATCTCCTTGTCGATGGTGAAGTTCTTGTTGACGTAGTGAACCTGCCCGAAATACATTTTTATGGCAGGAGTTGAGTACTTGGATCCCATTTTAATTGGAGTTTTTAACAAGTAGGCCCGCCCTACCGCCAAACGAAGCTGCCAGCTACATTTCGTTCCACCGGCAACTCCTTTAGGCAGGGGCCGAGCCTGCTTGGCCTGCTGATGGCGTCTCGACAATATAGGAGCCCGACCTCTTAGCCCATAGTCACTAGACAGAAAACGTAGGCTTCAAGGGGGCAGACGTGCGGCCCTTGAAGGTGGATCCTAGTGTAACGGGCCCAAAAAAGGGGTGTTTTCGGGAAATTTTTAGAAAGAAACTATTGCTCCGCGGCAAAAACCCAATACACCGTTCAGTAAACACTACTTTAAAGAAACAAGCAGGCCCGCCCTTCCGCCAAACGAAGTTGCCAGCCCCGTTTCGCTCCGCCGGCAACTCCGTTCGGCAGGGGCCGGGCCTGCTTGGCCTGCCGGCGGCGATGGTCGGGCCTGCGGCCCGACCATTTCTGTCACGCAATTTGCTGAAGAACATGATCGACTGATGTAGC
>NW_026267437.1:50498-55855 GCF_000697945.3 Frankliniella occidentalis | reverse complement strand
TTCGTATACAACAATTTTCAAACCAACCCCCAAATACAATGTAGATGTACGCCAGACCACGTCTCGCGTAACAGGCTTCGCGCTATCTCACGAAACACTGTTACGCCGCGACGCGCGTGGCATACATCTACCTTGGCCTGCGGCGCTGACACCCGAGTCGGGTAATGCAAAAATATATTAATCAATAAACTACTTACCGGTTCATTGCTCTTCTTGTTGGCCATTTTGTATTGAAATATAATTAATTAATTTTATAAACTCCAGGCCAAGAACAATGAAAACTTCTACGCGCTATACGATTTGCCTTTCCGTCACGGCCACCGCCTAGCACGAGTGTAGAGCTTGTGAAACCGGTTTCACTTTCACATTGCGATTCACATTTCGGCCGCTAAAACGCCTGGTGTAGCATCTTAGGGATATATTTTTTTAAAAGGCAAAAAAAGGGGTTTTACAAAGAGCGGAATGAGTCATGATGGAAAGGAAAATAGGCAACATGCGTCAGTTTTTCTATTTTCTGTAAGAAACTTGTTGATTGAGTTACGTCATTCTATCGTCATTTTTCGTCCCTATTTCTTTTTGATCAAAATTTAGTTACATTTAGTCATTCCTCAACTCCAGTGACTGGACGTGATTAAAATATCGTCACTTTGACGTCATTTTGACGTCACCGTGACGAATCTCTGTTCCTTGGGATGGTATGATTACCAAAGTATTGTTTGCATGGCATGATAACCATGGTATAATTATAGATATGGGATTACCTACTATGGTATGATTACCATGGTATTGTTACCATGGTATGATAACTGTAGTGTTTGTCACCATAGTATTATGGCCATGGTAAAACCATGGTAGATGATTAACATCGCATCATGGTGAATTGCACACTTAAACACATCGGCATTTGTTTATGAAGAAGCCCCCAACGAACCATCTAGACTAAAAATTAACATCAAATATAATTTTTCGGCCCAGAATTCATCTGCATACTACTTTTTTGCTTTCGATGCCATGACACTTCCCGGATATGAATGGATATAAATGTGTCCTAACCTGACCACGTTTAATGCTACATTAGAGTTAGTTCGAATCCGTTCGCATCCGCCGGTCCGTTTGTCCTTTGAATTGGAGGCTACAATGAAAATGTTAGCTCTATGGATGGGGAGGTAGGTGACGTGTAGGGAGCATTGATTTCTTTTTCAGAAAAAAACTCAAAATTAAGAAAAAGCATATTGTCTGACAAGGGAACTCATCTAAGTGTTAGTCCCCGATTTTGTTCCGCCTTGGGGGTTTTGTAGGGTGAACGTATACAAAACGATTGGCAATGAAAATTCGTGCCCAATTTCATATTTAATTTTATAGGGAAAATCCACTTTCTCCAAAAATGACTAAAAAAAACCAATTTTTTCTGAAAAATCCAAAAATTATCCACAGCTTGTATGTATTCAGTTTTAAAAAGTCGATTTAAGGCCAAATACAAATACAAGCTCTCGGTCATTTTTGGTTTTTTAAGAAAAAATGCTTTTTTTAGTCATTTCTGGAGAAAATGGATGTCCCCTAAAAATACGAATATGAAATTGGGCACGAATTTTCATTGCCAATCGTTTCGAATACGGTCACTATACAAAACCTCCAAGGCGGAACAAAATCGGGGACTAACACTTAAATGAGTTCCCTTGTGAGGTCTGTACCTTTAACCATTCAAAAATTATTCACCAACGATTCTTCTTGCTAAGCTCATTAAAAAATGTTTCCTGCGCACCAATTTTGTTCCGACAAAGTTGGGTGTAAATAATTCTTAATCAGAAAGGAAAGAGCTAGAGTTCTGACAGAACAGATTTTAAAATTTGTGTTTCATTTTATTATTTGATATGGACATTGATTTACAATATTTGAAACATTAGAAATGAACCAAATTCAGTTATTATTATTTTAAAAATATTTTAAGGGGAAGAAATTACAAATTTTGTTTTGTCAGAACTGTTGCGGGGAACACAAAGATCAAATTTATGATGTTGTCTGGCACGTAACTCTAAACCCAATCCGCAGAAAGTTTTTAGAGCGTTAAATAAAAAGGTCCTAGTAGTGTTTGAATGTTAGTAACAACAATACAAATATGTCGGTTACTGTATCAAATGCTTTAAGGGTCATTATTATCAAAAATGACCAATTTCTGCACATCAGACTTTTGAGTTTCAAGCGCCAAGTCTAATGATGGCGTCATGATATTGTCGCGGCCATTCAGAAGTTGCAACGAACATAACCTTACTCTTCTCACACAATTTTGTCTTCTATTAGGTAGTGTTCTTGTTAAAATTTCAATTGAAAACATATCAAGTGATACACGCTTTCAGCTGCATTTCATGAAGTAGCACAAAGTGTGCACTTACCCAAAAATTGACGGTTCATCGACGGTAAAACCAAAGCCGATCAAAGCTGTGGCCATGTGTGTATCAATAATTTTCCGATTTGTGAAAAACCAATGCAATTTCAAATTTCCGCTGATGGTCCACATTTTGTGTGATTACAGACTTCACTATTTTCGTATACAACAATTTTCAAACCAACCCCCAAATACAATGTAGATGTACGCCAGACCACGTCTCGCGTAACAGGCTTCGCGCTATCTCACGAAACACTGTTACGCCGCGACGCGCGTGGCATACATCTACCTTGGCCTGCGGCGCTGACACCCGAGTCGGGTAATGCAAAAATATACGCAAAGATACGGGCCTCCGGACCGTCAACGGCCCGTCGCTTCCACTAAGCATACAGGGTTGTACAGTTTTTCGCTTATTTTCGTCAAAAATACCCTCTAGCGCCTCAACGATTTGAGCTACAGCAAAACGGACAAAATTTTCGCCCAAAGGGCTCTACTTTGACGAGTGACCCCTTAGGAAACCATAAAAACATATTTCAAAAAATGTCATTTTTCGGACCTGTTGTTTTTGATTTTTTTAAAATCCAATTTTTGAGCTAGAATGCTCATCTTCGGACTCGATCTGTCTTTTTATGACACAAAACGACCATGAAAATCCTAAGTCGCCCTCTCAATGCGTTTTCGAGTTTTCGTGCGGACAGATACACTGACAGACACACAGACAGACAGAAAGGGTTTTTTTCCGACCAGACGGGGTAATAGGCTTCGCTAATCGCTCAGCCAACAAATTTCACTTATTTTAACGGGCTCTGCTATGAGAGGTCAGGGAACAGAATCAACACACTGCTACGACACCAAGTGCAGCGATGAGACTTCTTGGAGTATCTCACCGGCTACGCCTCTTTGCCACGATATCTTTGAGGTCAAGACTCTTTGCACCATGACAGAATGTGTTAACCATGTCTGGATCTACTGTGGGATCACTTCAAACACGCTTCGACCAACGAGCTGTCATGGTTAAAAGCTGAAAACCCATAGTCATCGGGGAATCACCATGGTAAAGGAAGAATGATAACCATGGTACATCATGGTTATTTTAGCCTGGGAGATAAATTGACGATATGATTCGCTCTTTCAACTGTACTTCGTGTATGCAGTCTTTTTTACATTCCATAATCTACAAAGTAGATGTACGCCAGACCACGTCTCGCGTAACAGGCTTCGCGATACCTCACGAAATACTGTTACGCTGCGACGCGCCTGGCATACATCAGAGGCTAGAAACTACTAGGGGTCAGGCTGGGACCATCATCCCGACCGGCCTGCCGAGCGCGGCGCGTGACACGGGTGTCTTATTCTGGTAATTAGGGCAGACCTACCAAACATGGATCATTTTTCAGAAAACCGTGGTTTGTGAGTCCAGAAAAGTGTGACGAGCATAATTTTGTGTCATTGCTGTGTAGTTTGAACCCTTTTGGAAAGTATCCCGAGGAAATTAAGTTTCTAGCTCCAATACTTAAGGAGCTACAGGGAATCCCCATGACCGCGAATTTTGATCCATGTTGGGAGGGGGGTACCCTAACATGGATCACCGAGCTAGAGTATTCCCCTTTACATATGTGATAAACAACAGTATTAGGGGAAGGCAACTTTTTTTGTTTTATCCCAAAACAACCCCTTCCTCTTTTTAGGGGTTGTGATCCATGTTTAAACGCTGACCCAAACATGGATCAAAACTTCGGCATGTTTGGATACGTTTGTAAGGCTCGTCTGTGGACGAAATTAATAGTTTCTTGCGCCTGGCATACATCTACCTTGGCCTGCGGCGCTGACACCCAAGTCGGGTAGTTGTAAAATGTACGCAAAGATGCGGGCCTATGGCCCGTCAACGGCCCGTCACCTCGAATAAGCATACAGGGTTGTACAGTTTTCGCTTATTTTCGTCAAAAATACCCTCTAGCGCCTCTACGGTTTGAGCTAGAGCAAAACGGACAAAATTTAAGCCCATGGACCTCTACTTTGATCAGTTACCCCTTAGGAAACCATTAAAAAAATATTTTTAAAAAACGTCATTTTTCGGACCTGCTGTTTTTGATTTTTTCAAAATCCAATTTTTGAGCTAGAACGTTCATCTTCGAACTCGATCTGTCTTTTTATGACACAAAACGACCCTGAAAATCCCAGGTCGCCCGCTCAATTCGTTTTCGAGTTTTCGTGCGGACAGATACACAGACACACAGACAGACAGACAGAAAAGTTTTTTACGACCAGATGAAGTAATAGGCTTCGCTAGTCGCTCAGCCAAAATAAATGTAGAGTTAGAACCTAAGCTTGCGCTAACGTGGAAGCAGATGATACAGCTTTAATTTTCAGTCAGTGTGCTTCAAATTGGGGAACATAGTTATTATGTAGGCCTGGTCAGGGGAACAACTATAACAATGCAAAAAGCAGTCTGCTAAAAGGAGACAAAACTTAATTCAATCGACTTCATGGACTCAAATTCGCGGGTAGTGCTTTATAAAACATACAAGAACAACTTATTCTTGACCACTCATTTTCCATCCCTAAAAGGCCCTCTTTTTCATTACACACACATTTGCCTAATAGCAGAAAATATTGGTAATCCCTGATGAGCGGATGGACAGTCCGCGGAATGGTCCGCATGTGTCCTTGTGCAGTCCCTTACTCTCCACTTTTGTGTCCATCAGTCTGTCCGAGGACCAGCCCTCAAGTGATACACGCTTTCAGCTGCATTTCATGAAGTAGCACAAAGTGTGCACTTACCCAAAAATTGACGGTTCATCGACGGTAAAACCAAAGCCGATCAAAGCTGTGGCCATGTGTGTATCAATAATTTTCCGATTTGTGAAAAACCAATGCAATTTCAAATTTCCGCTGATGGTCCACATTTTGAGTGATTACAGACTTCACTATTTTCGTACACAACAATTTTCAAACCAACCCCCAAATACAATGT
>NW_026267437.1:46032-50180 GCF_000697945.3 Frankliniella occidentalis | reverse complement strand
GAGTCTCAGCGCACATATAAGCAAGTCTCTATCAACGGATAAAATGAAATAAAGTGTGGTCTCCCTTTCCCGTAGCCTCTTATGTATCTACAGTCCATTTCCTCGCTTCATGTTAAGTTTGAACGGTGTCAGAAGACGCCGTGCAAGGAAAAACTGGTTGGGCGCCGACCGGGATCGAACCTCCGCTTACTATCCAGCCGCCAGGCACGGAGACCACTGCGCCACAGAGGCGCCTGGTGAGGGGACGCTCGAGCGCGCTGCTTCTGCCTAATCGCTACCTCTAAGAATCGAGTGCATCGTCACGGCTGAGTTGTCGTTCGTGCATATTGTAAAGATGATCAACGGATCGCTCTGGCCAAGTGGATACCGTACCGGAGCGTGGAACGCACAGTCGGAGGTTCGACTCCCACCGGGTCCGGTTCACCGAAACATCGCCTCAGAGGTCCGATTACCGAGGCCGGCTGAGGCCAGTCGCAAGTCGCGGCGGGAAGCTGAATTTTCAAACTTCCATCACATGGGTACAATTTTTTTTTTTCGTGGAATCCGTAGTGTCTTCGCGATGTCTCTACGGTTTCTCCGGGACGGCTCCGCAGTGTCTCTTGGGCGTCTGCTGGGTCCCTCCTGGTTGTCTCCCGGTTGCCTCCCGGGTGTCTTCCGGTTGCCTTGGCAGTAGCTCCCTACCGTCTCGGGTGTGGCCCCTGGCTGGCTTCGCATCGGCTTCTGGATGTCTAAATTCGACTCTTAATTAGACACTTTTTAGACATCCTTGATGTCTCGAGCGCGTATTGGACGTGTCTGTAGCGAGTCTTTGCTTTCCCTGTGCACTGGCTGTGTGTTGTCTATTTCTGAGACACCCTGAAGCCGCTTTTGTTTTGTACGGGAGTCCATATGACCTGTCCTTGGTTCAGTCTGCATTCATAACTACAGTCCGTCGTTTGAAACGTCCATGGCATGTGTCCGCAGCTGTCCACCGCGGTTCGTCTGTCCATAGATCTGTCCGTTACCTATGACCACCAAATGTCTACGGACTGTTTCACAGGACTGGTCCGTAGGACTGTCCGCTAGTTATCCATCGACAAGTCCATTGCCTTGCACATCATGACGTTCGTGCCATGTCCGCCGACATGTTAACGAGTTGTCCATCGACTCGTCTGTAATTTTATGTACCCGAGCTGTTGCATACCGTCATAGTATACCCGCGGACACTTGTGGAAACTTGCAGACTGAGATGAGTTCAACCACTCGAACACTAGATGGCGCTTCGGAACTTTGACACATCAAAATTTTTAATAAGTCATTTGTACGTGAATAAGTCTTTTTAACTAGTCCAGTCCTTTTTGGACCAACCCCTATTTCTTTGATACCCCCTTAGGGGTGGTTGCCAGGATTTGCACCACGCGTTTCGTTGTCCAGGAGTGACCCCTAAGATACCCTGAAAGTTTTAGACCTCTAGCTCATCTCCTTCCTCTTACACGGACGACGGACGGACACGAGAGCGGTTGCAAAAGCCCGCTTTAATGTTTTTTTTTAAAGCAGAAGGGCGGGCTAAAAAGAATGAAGTCAGAGAACTGTAGCGACATTCAACAGTGTTACATAAATATTATTACTTCTTCGAATATATCTATGAACTAGTAATAATAAAAAAAAGTGAAACTTACCGAATCATTTGCAACAATGTTTTGAGTGTGAATTGTGTGCCTGGGGATTTATACGAATATGGTTAAAGCAGTGTGTCGCTACATCCTATGTAAATACAACATTGGATTCTTTACCTTTTCTATTCTGTTGGACAGTTAGGTTTCTGATAGCCTTTTTGGTAAACACATCTACCTCACGCTTCGGCCTTATACTATAGATCTATCCTTGCCAGGAGTAAGCAGGTTGGAGACAACTCCTCTCTTGGCTCGATATTTACTTGCAGTGTCCTTGTTAATGCCAAGGCAATAAGAGACTCTTAATCTAAAACAAAACGAAGAAAAAACAACAGAAACCAATGTTATACATGTCACAGCACACACTTTAGAAGGTTGACAACATTGTAATTTCATGCCTGAACCTTTCACGAACCTGACTTGCTCAACAGGAAACAAAGAGCCACCATGTAGCCTTTCCCTACGGAGTATGTATTAACAATTGGGTCCGCCTGTTGAACAGCTGGCCTTTCAACCCTCTTTGGAGATTTTGGTTTAAGTTTTTCAGACGACGTTTCTTTTTTGGTTCTGGCTTCACCTTACCCTTCTCCACAAACTTCGGCATGTCGACTGGAGATACAGATGTTCTAAAACACTTACAAGCTGAAGAAAAAGAAACTCCTACTCGGGGATCAAACAAAATTAAACAGATAAAAAACACAAACAAACAGAAAATTAATTGTACTTATTGTCACTGACACTTAAAAACCTCTGTAAAAAAGAGATGCCAGCACTTGAACCTATGCCATCGAGAGCAAACGTGAACACTTCAACAAACAAAAATAAACAGTTTGTCACAATGGAATGAAATTTAATATTGGCACTAAACTATATGAGACGTCATTAAATCGAATTTCATTCTACTCTGACACATTTACAAGGTTTTTTTATACTGTCAGAAAGCACAATTTGCATTGTCATCGATTTTGAACCATTTCTTTAACGGTTTGAGTATTGCGTGGTTCGTTTTCAAGGTTAGCGGGTCGGGAGCAGACGACGCGACGCGCGAAGGGTGCGCACGCCCGAGCCGTCCCGGCGGTGGTGGGGGAGCGGCCTCCCGAGGGGTCGCCCACTCTACTGACTGTGAGCCGTGTACGGAGTATTATAATGGGTATTATGAATATTATGAATATCATGGGTATAATGCATATTATGGGTTACGAGTATTATACAGTATTCAGGGTTGTTAACGCTAGTAAAAAATCGTTAGCGCGCTAAACGTTAACGCTGATGAGACGTGTTAGCGTTAGCGCGCTAACTCGATAAAATTTCTAAACATTTAGCGCGCTAACGCTAACGCTAATGAAACTCACGTTAGCGCCATTAACGCCGTTAACGCGTTAACTGACGCAAAACGAATCATCGCTTAAGTCCGTCTTTTCCTGACGAGGACGATGCAAAAACACGAAACTTAGAGCACTTTGAATCGTCTAGTGCTGTCACGCTAGCGTTGTCTGGTCGAAAATGTAGTAATTTGACGTATTGCAGGTACCAGCGTTAACGCCGCTAATTAACAGGCCGCATTAACGGCGCTAGTCGCTAACGCTAACACAACAAAAATATTAGCGCGCTAACGATAACGCTAACAAAAATGACGTTAGCGCGGTTAGCGCCGCTAACGCGCTAATTAGCGTCAACAACCCTGACAGTATTATATAGTATTATGAATTATTATGTTTGTATTATGGTGCATAATACAGGGTGGCCGCTCTGCCCCGTTTTTTTAAAAGAGGTAGACTACACTGTCAGAAAAAAGCACAGGATTTTCACAGAAAAAAGTGCGTCAATTAAGGTTACGCGGGAGACAAATCGGGGTTGCACTAGGATTCCGACTACAAGAGTATCGCCTAAACTGTCAAGCGCTGTCCAGCGCGTCGCCATTGTGTCACAGACCGTCCAGCGTGCTCGACCTCCTCTCCCCGCCACCTCGGCTAGCGGCCCGCCCGCCCGAGTGCGAGAGAGAAGGATGCACGCGGCGGGAGGAGACAATGTCACTCATACAATGCACCTCCGCTCGCTCGGTGCATCTGTCATAAATCAGTTACCGGCCGGCCATAGCTCGCCTCGCTCGTCCTCCCGGCCAAAACGTGGGGTATAGCGGTTTGGTATGCCGATTTATCGCCATTTTCGTTCAAATATTCAGCCTAAACTACTACTCCGATGAACATGCGTCGGACGGAAGTGCAATCTGGAAACTTTCCCCTACTTCCCAGTTTTTTAGTTTTTTAAATTGCCCCATCGGTAAGGCTGCCAGAGGTCGGCAAAGCAAGCTCTGCAAAATAGTCAGAAAAATGCAAACTTTTGGTCCAAATATTGGCCTATTGGGGTACAATCTTGATGATGTTTTCAAATGGGGAAGTAGATCTTAAAAAGTACTACAAGGCGCAAAAAACCGCAAGTCTGTAGCACACATAGTTTTATGGCAATATTTGAACGAAATTAACATTACCAGCATAG
>NW_026267437.1:43868-45305 GCF_000697945.3 Frankliniella occidentalis | reverse complement strand
GACGGAGAGGGGAGGTGAGAGGGGACTGGAGAGGTCGTGCGGGCGGGCTAGTCTACCTCTTTTAAAAAGACGGGGCAGAGCGGCCACCCTGTATACATGAAAAAATCACTTATTACACCGAAATTTTCAAACACGGTAATATCCTTGAAGTTAGCGTGTACGCACATGGGGAATAGGTTTCTTAAACACTTGCAACTGCATAACTGTTGAGTTAAGCAATTGCACGTGATAACCGTGAGTTGAACACTTACAAGGAATACAGTTGCGAATGCCTTGACAGTGTACAACAAATTCAGCTCTGCACATAGCAGCCGTATGAATCACCTATTGCTCGGCTAGATGTTTAGCTGCATGTCTATGCTGCGAAACTAAATTAAAAAATAAACCTTTAAGTGACCGAGATTTTGAGCAGAAAACACACATCATATAGGGGTCACGGTGGGCATGAGGGTGGGGGTCCGCATCAGCTCAAAATGGTTACAAAATTATAGTTTTTGTTTTTGCTGGCATATTATGAAAAAATATTGGATATTATGAAGTATTATGCGTATTATGAGAGTATTATGGAGTATTATGATTCTATTATGATAGTATTATGGAGTATTATGAGGTATTATGCAGTATTATGATGTATTATGGGTATTATGAAGTATTTGGCTGAGCCTTAAAGCAATAAGAAATAAAGAATCTGGATAAAAATAAGAGGCGAAGCCTTAACAATCGAGTCGAGTAGCCCCCAGGAGTTTTGGAGATCACGGCCCAACTTATGGGGATCCAACCTTCCCAATGGTAAAGTTTATAGGGTTGATGTGAGTCAGAGATATGTTGTTCTGATGAGAGTACAACAAAAATTGCTGCGAAACTAATTCTCGAGCGATTATTACCGTTGGAAAGATAACTGAGGTCAAAGTTACAATGAGCGCTTGCTTCTAAAATGCCTCATTTTGCAGTCTGTGCGTTGGCAAGCCTGCCGCAGAACTGAGGTATATTTCGTACGCGCGAGGAGCGGCGTCGAGTAAATGGGCGAAATGGGTACAAAAAAAACTAAGGAGGAAAGAAGTTGAAAATTACTTCCCCATGATAATTAATTGCCAACATAACAAAATCACAAAACAACGGAAACGCACATCGCTTCCGCGATCAGGGATCAGCCTCTTTGTCTATAACAATGCCTAGTATAGTGGTATTATGGGACCGTGTACGGAGTATTATACGAGTTGGCGTCCCCTCGCGGCCTCCCGAGGCCGGCTCCGCCTCGGGTCGCCGAGCCGAGCGGTAGGGGGAACCCGCTAGAGCGCCGCCGGCCGCCGCCTCAGTGTAACGGTCGCAAGAAGACGGACCTTAAGCCCGAATCACACTAGCGGTTCTCGGGGCGGTTGGCGGGTGCGGGTGCGGGTGCGGTTGTCGTCTCGACCAATGAGAGCGCAGCGCCCGGCG
>NW_026267437.1:40267-43818 GCF_000697945.3 Frankliniella occidentalis | reverse complement strand
AAGCCCGAATCACACTAGCGGTTCTCGGGGCGGTTGGCGGGTGCGGGTGCGGGTGCGGTTGTCGTCTCGACCAATGAGAGCGCAGCGCCCGGCGGGTGCGGGTGCGGTTGAAGGAATAGCCGGCAGTCTATTTTTTTACCCGCCAACCGCAACCGCAGCCAATGAGAAGGGCAGAATTCGTCAACTGACCTGCATATACAGATTCTGTCACCAAAACTCGGGTACACGAAAGTTCTTAAATACGGAACAAGGAAAAGGGCTCCTTTCGAATAAACTGAACGAATTCTTAAACTAAGCAACGCTACAGTGAAAGAAATTGGCCTAGGAATATATCTAATGTGTAACATTTGTACACCGCGAACTCAAATCTCAATATCATTTAATTATTATAGTCAGTATTTTTTTTAATGTGAGAAAGCAAAATTGTCTTGGGTGCATCACTTTTAGGTTTCCGGAATGAAACCGCACTGTGTTTGTGTATGAATATGAACACAAAGTCATTTTTGCGTATTTGAAGGGTGGCAAAGGAGGTTATGTTGCCCAGCGGACACGGCCGCCACGGCCGAGACGCGTGGTGACGCATACATTCCAAGCGCCAGCCGCCCGGACAACCGCCCCGTGTGTGATTGTCACACCCGCCACCCGCAACCGCGCCCGCGCCCGCCAACCGCTCCGGGAACCGCTAGTGTGATTCGGCCTTTAGGCTGGTCTCACTACACTCTCGACTGCTTGGCGCGCCGGCGCCGGCCGGCGCCGGCACTGTAGGCCGGCCGCTGTCTCTCTCGCACTCCCTACGAGGTGGCGCTACCTCTCGGCTGCCGGGTGAGGCGCGTCCGAAGGTGGGTGTTGGGTTGCCTACCTATCAGGCGTATTCTTGTTATAAGTTGCCGTCCGCAACATCAACTTAGCACACTGAAAAAATTGCTTCAAAGAGAGGTAAGTCGACTTAACTCATTTTGTTTTTATTTTCTAATGACTTTTGGGGTAAGTGGACTTATCTCTTTTTGTTTCGTGACAAGTACCCCCAAAAGGAGACAAGTCGACTCACCCCCTTTTACCAACCTCTATATCCCAAAGAGGAATTTTGGTGGAAGGAACGTGGATTCCACGTAGATTTGTGACGTGGATTCAACGTCGAGTATCCACGTGATTTCCACGTGGATTTGACTCCTTTATCCACGATATTTCGACGTGGAAATCACGTCATTTGAAAAACTTTTTTTTCCAACCTTGAGTGGAGTTGAACCTGGAACCTTTGAGTTAGTAGTCTTGTACCCTATCCATTACCCTACGGCGACGCTGCTGGAAGAGGAACGCCATCTCCCATCCTATGGTATCCTATCCCCAAACATTATGGTGAGTAGAAGCGGACTATAATGTACTATAATATTCCATGAAAATCTCAGTTTGGGGTTTAATTCACATATCCCCTTCTTCCGCTTCACCATATTTATTATGAGTCTGCAACATATTTTGTGATTTGGAACCTCCGAACGAAAGACTTTCGGCACATGCGGCACCTGCTTCTTTCTGCAACGGCGGTCCGATTCACATTGATGTTGGAAAGACCCGTGAGAGCATCTGGAAAGCGGCTGCCAAAAAAGTGCTCAGCCAGAAGCGCAAATTCATAGCGCCTTCCTGAAGCGCTTCATTTACGCTCTATGGGCGCTTGGTTTCTACTGAGGATGGTGACTTCCGTTTTCTTGTTTCTCGCATTCTTCTGCATTTCGGCTTTAGCGGAATGGTTTATAACGGGTAGAACTTGAAGGTTCCTGATTGGCCGAGCGCTTACCCCCACTACCGGCGTGACGGCCAATCGGTAACGTTTATGTTCTACCCGCTATTCTTCTTCCTCCGTTAGTCGAAATACACTATATATACACTTTTAGAAAATTCAGGTTGAAATTTCAGTTTTTGGCACTGTAATTCCTATCACTTTTTGGTTTTGAAATTTCATTACATGAAATGGTAATGAAATTTCAGTACAATAAGTTTTGGAATTTAAGAATTGCTTAATGAAAAATCAAAAGCTAGTCATGAAATCTAAGTACGATATTGTTTGCATAATTCAGGACCTGCACTGAAATTTCATAATCTGTGTAATGACATTCCCAGTGAAATTTAACCTTGCACATTGTATCCTTCGTTAGTATCCTTGCTATTGTGCTTCCCGGAGCACTTCATCCAATGCCAAAACGGTGTAAGTTTTTAAAAATTTACTGTGCCTCCCACCCGTGCAGATGCAGATGGCACACAAATAAGGGGAGCTCACTGTAAGAAATCCTGTGGTAAATCATGGCTAAGACGACAGAACTGGAACCACACCTAAAACACAGTGCGGACTGTGTTGGGCGACACCACAGGGTTTTTCTGTGTAATAAATTGACCGGCTCAGTCTGTGACTCGTCTTTGGTTCGAGGCGTCTCTGTTCGTTCTTAGCTCTCGCTGATGACCCGCCGCGCTCCAGCAACCATATGCTGCAGAATTTCGCCATCCTGTATCTTCGGGCGCTTGCGCGGAGATGTAAGATTTTTGAGGGGAGGCCAGGAGTTGGGTCCTCCGCAGGGCCAACCGTGCTCAAAGGCCTTCCGGCTCACGAGCCTTCAGGCTCAAGGGCTCAATAAGGTCCTCCATGGCCCTGAGAACAGAAGACCTATGTCTCCAGCGAAACATTGCGCATCCCACTTGAACCGTGACAGCGCCATTACTGCCTTTTTATTACCAATTTTTCATCACACTATTTTACTGTGATTAGTTGGGCAGAGGATTCCTGTGATTGTGAAAGCACAGAACTTTCGTGTGGTAGTTCTGTGGTTTATCACAGGATTGAGCACTGACATACTGTGGTAGCTCCGTGCTTCTCACATGATTGAGCTCAGACATGCTGTGTAATTAATTGACGCACTTTTTTCTGTGAAAATCCTGTGCTTTTTTCTGACAGTGCTGGGCGCCGGAGGGTGGATGTGCTCGCGTTATAAGTGCTCAGTGAGAGCTAATTTAAAACTCATGCGAAATGTTGGCGTGCAGGTACATCAGGGGGACGCTGCTCTATCAGACCATCAATAGTTCGGATAGGAAATTTAAGAAATTTAATAGATATTTGACACGTAAAAGGAAAGTATCACTGTGAAAAAAATATTCGTCAACTTACGACAAATTTCATAATACTAAATTACAACATCTATTCGTAAAGTTACGGTTTCTAAATTGTAACTTTACGAGTAGGGGAGAGTGGGGCAGATTGAGGAACGGGGCAGTTTGAGGAACTGCCTACAAATTTTGATTGCGGGCACTGACACCGCCGCAGGTTGAGTACTAAATTGTCCTAATGTACTTTCATTCAAAAACGTTCATACGTAAAAGCTGCGAGTAAACTGGTGCGTTTTTTATACTACGAATGTCAAAATGGACAAGTTGGCAGCCAAAACGGGAGTTTTTTCACCTTATGTATTATGTAATTTCGATATTACGGAGCGCCCCTGATGCGATGGGGCCTTTTGTGTAAGAGAAGACATGCTTCCTGCTTATTTTGCCGTGCCGGACGGTATGAT
>NW_026267437.1:38508-39882 GCF_000697945.3 Frankliniella occidentalis | reverse complement strand
AAGGGTTGATACATGCCAATGCCACCTTCTTTGTGTCAAAACGTCACGTCTGTGCGACAAATAGTTCAGTTTTTAGAGCCAAAAAACGAAACGTTCCTCAAACTGCCCCGCTCTCCCCTAATGTTATAGATAGATATTACTATTCAATATCGTAACAATACAAAATTAGTCGTAACTTTCTGACTTATTTCGTAATTTTATCACAAGTAGGTATAGGGTATTCCAATGGAGCGCGGAGCGCTAGTGAGAAGAACTAAAACGGAAGGGGGAAAGGCGCCCTGGCCGTCCCCCTCTCCTCGACTCGGCGGAGTGGGGGAGCGCCCGGGGAGGAGTGGAGGGCAGGCGGGGAGGAGTGCGGCGCCACTCCACCTTCCGTTTTTGTTCTTTTTGCTTCCGCTCCGCGCTCCATTGGAATACCCTATTGCAATTGTATGAGAATTCTTTTTTTCTAGACAGCACCATAATTTAGTACACTGTCTTGAATATAGAAAGTCATTTCTATCCTAGCTAATAATTATTAAACATCGCTCAATTTGAGTGTGAAATCTAAAACCTTGCTTAGTTTAAGCATTAAGACTGAAACCTCGCTGCCTACTAGAATTAAACTTGAAAACCCCAAAAATTCTGTTATATAGTTGAAATACTAAAATATTTGTGGTCCCTAGGAGACAGTTTTGTGAAATATTTATTGAATTCTACAGTAGAGACCATGAACTAAAATAATACGGGGCCTTACCTTATAAACACACTGCAAATAGGGTATTCCAATGGAGCGCGGAGCGGAAGCAAGAAGAACAAAAACGGAAGGTGGAAAGGCGCCCGCACTCCTCCCCGCCTGCCCCCTACTCCTGCCCGGGCGATCCCCCACTCCGTCTACTAGAGGAGAGGGGGACGGCGCGGGCGCCTTTCCACGTTCCGTTTTTGTTCTTCTTGCTTCCGCTCCGCGCTCCATTGGAATACCCTATTCATCAATGTTCGGCACAACAACACTTTGGGGAGGGTTGGGTACTTTTATTTAACCCAGAGTATTAAAAATTCCACAGTGTAACTTAGTTCTTGACCTCTGAAGGCAGTATAGGAGCACTGAACCCATCCCCCATCCCTTGATTTGGTTGGTCGGCAGGTTATTGTAGTCTGTGCAGAAAGCCTAACCACAAATGTAAACTCAGACTAATGTTTACATGCACTAATTCGGGTTGTAAATAGGTGGTCACACTTTGCGTAGGCGCGGTTGACAGCGAGCGTCGACGGGAGTCGGTTGTCACGACCGGGATCACTTCCAAGTAAATATAAATCTGATTTTACATCTTGCTAGAAGTTGGAGTAATATCTGGTCGTCATGTTTGCATGAAAACAACGCTAGCCTGCCTATAC
>NW_026267437.1:28017-30599 GCF_000697945.3 Frankliniella occidentalis | reverse complement strand
CACAAAAATACGGGCCTCCGGCCCGTCAACTTCCCGTCACTTTGACTAAGCATGCAGGGTTGTACATTTTTTTTCGCTTATTTTCGTCAAAAACTCCCTGTGGCGCCTATACGGTTAACGATAGAGCCAAACGGACGATATTTTCGCCCAAAGGGCTCTACTTTGATGAGTTACCCCTTAGAAAACATTAAAAAAATATTTTTAAAAAACATCATTTTGGGGACCTGTGGTTTTTGATTATTTAAAAATCCAATTTTTGAGCTAGAGTGCTCATCTTCGAACTTGACCTGTCTTTTTATGATACAAAACGACCCTGAAAATCCCAGGTCGCTAGCTCAATTCGTTCTCGAGTTATCGTGCGTACAGACAAACACACAGACACACACACACACAAACAGACGCGAAACTTTTTGATCATCAGTGGAGTAATAGGCTTCGCTATCGCTCAGCCAAAAATGATTATTTTAGAATTGCTCTCATGATTTGGTTAATCCTCATATATACTATACTGCTTTCTCACAAAATTACCTATATTAAAGTTCCAAGTGTCAGCGTGTTTTACCCAAATAATTGTATGAGTTAATTTTTACGGGTTGCAATTTTTTGATACAAAATGGCGGATTAGCTACCCACGTGACCCCTCTCAGCCAATCAGAGCTAGCGCCTCCGTTCGCGGGTCTCTCCCCAATATAGGACTCTAGGCCTGCGCAGCCGAGGGGGCCACCACTCTCTCTTTGGATGTACACATGATTGCAAAGATTGCGTGATTTCACATGATTTCACGGATTTCGCTTTTTATTTTAGAAGATTTTACGCTAAAACCTGCCGGCAGATTATGTCTGATCTGAAGGATTATAGATGATTTCAGCGGATTTTACCGGATTTCGGCCGATTTCACGAGATTCCGGCGGATTTTACGTGAAATCCGGCGGTTTTTACATGACCTTCTAAGGATTTCAGACTAAAATTTGCTGGCAGATTACGCATGATTTCATGATTGCAGGTGGATTTCAAATCATTTCGGGAGGATTTCAGGGAGGGCGTACACATGATTTCAGGAGTGGCGGCCCCCTCGTGCGCAGCCCGACCATGCCCAAACATTTCAGTCTCCCGATTTACTGAAGAACATAATCTAATAAACTAGGTAGATGTTCGCCAGATCACGTCTCGCGTAACAGGCTTCGCGATATCTCACGAAACACTGTTGCGCTGCGACGCGCCTGGCGGCGCTGACACCCGTGTGGGATAGCTCGAAAATGTACACAAAGATACGGGCCTCCGGCCCGTCAACTTCCCGTCACTTCGACTAAGCATGCAGGGTTGTACATTTTTAGACAGTCCCTTGTGGTCTGTCTCTACCCGAAGGTAAAAGTTGCCAGTTTTGATAAAGATAGCCGATTAACGTTCCAGTTATAATAAGCCGATTGACGTTGCTAGTAAAGATTCTCTGTGGGGGCGAGCGTTTCTCCGTTCCGTGCCCTGCGAGTTTTCTCCGTTCCGTTCGTCCCCGGTAGCAGTCCGCTGTCATCGCCCTGGTTGTGTTATAAACACAGCGCCCTTATCCCTTGCTTCGCGCCGAGCCAGGGTGGGCCAGCCCACTTGAGCCTCTCGCAGCGCTGCTCCTCGCGCGCCCCGCGCCCCAACCGGCTCAATCGGCAGCGGGCGCCACATGGCCCGTCTACTTGACAAGTGATCCCTAGTCTTAAGTTTTAAATTTGAACCACAGCGCTGTGTGAAATGTGCTTGTTTTCAGGCACGCAGAAATTACGAATCCAGCAAGATTTGAATGGTGATTCTAGCATAATTTGCTGATTTTCGTTGTTTTTGATATTAACCACAGCTTTCCGTGACATGGAAAAGCGCTCTTGGGTAAGGTGAAAGTATCCCGTTTTGATAAAGGTTGCCGTTGTTGGATATTGCCGATTAACGTTCCGGTTTTGATAAGAAGATTTTCATTCTTATTTTGATGCTGATGCCTTATTGAATTTGAAAATACAAGCCTTAGCGCCTGTATATTTTGAATTTGCTTTTGGAGCCGGACTGTCTCGTTACCGGCCGGCAGGCCAGTTTTTTCGCTTATCTCCGTCCAAAACTCCCTGTGGGCCCTATTAGGGGTACTGCCCCCATCCTGCGCCGCTCCTCCCCGCGCCCGACGATTTTTGTTCTTCTCCTTCCGGTCTAGCCGAGCCCCGGAGTACATGGCGTCCAATCGTAAAATGTCAGAGGAAGTACCCCACCGAAACACCACATTCTGAATAGGGTGTTCCAGGCTATCTAAAACGGAAGTGAAAAAGAACAAACTCACTGATTTAACTGTTTCCGTCCGCCCAGTATGAGAAACTACCATGGTAGTTTGGTCCGATCCTATCTAGTGGGGACGTTTACGACCAGATCGGGCCTCAACTTTGCACAGTGAGCTAGGAGGCTGAAATTTGGCATGGAGGTACTTAATGACCTACTGATCAAAATAGGACGTGGTGCCAAACGGGCACCACCCCCCTTCACCCTTCACCCCCCTTTCCCTTTCTCTTTTGCTTCCCAGAACGTAACTTCTTAACCAATACACCTAGAGAGGTGTTTTT
>NW_026267437.1:26165-27967 GCF_000697945.3 Frankliniella occidentalis | reverse complement strand
CCCGCGCCCGACGATTTTTGTTCTTCTCCTTCCGGTCTAGCCGAGCCCTGGAGTACCCTACTAAGACTGTCATCTTATGGAAATCCCAAGACATTTATAATAGCGTAGCGTTTAAGAAACGGTACCGAGAGTAGGGGGTCTCTCTACCCACTGGCAGAGGCCTAGGGGCAGTCTTGGGAACTGTTCACAACGTGGGGATTTTAAAATCCGCAACGCCTCCCACCCCCACCACTTCCGTACCGCCGTGGCGGGCGGCCAGGAGGACACCGCCTGGCGGAGCCTGCCCTCTGGCGGCCGCTCACTCCTCTGTGTACCCAACTTCGCGCCAGTCCGCAAGCGTCCGCCAGCCCAGCCGGACGTCTGACGTGAGGCACTGGAAGGCGCCAAAGAGGGAACGCGGTCGTCTCTCCTCCCACCATTGACTCGGTAAGTGCCGACACAAATCTGTGTGCCGACAAGGCGCAGGGGCCTGCTCAGGAACCAGGCAGGCGAACGAACAGGCGGTGAACGCGTGAACAAACGGGTGCGGGGAACGAACGGGCTCCATTGGCTCTTGTGGCGCGTTCGACGCTCCCGTTCGCTCATCCACCTAGTCCGTTCGTATGTTCTATTCTATAACTTTGTTCCTGGGACCCCTCTAGGGGATGGGTGTGGGAAAGAAACGAAGCAGAAAACACATGTGCACATTTTGTGGTGGGGATAGGCTACCTGGCCCGTTCCTGCCAGGGCGAGAGAAGAACAAAAACTCCAGAAATGATATGAGAAGTTTGTCGCCCGAAAGAGACGCGTATGCGCGTATGATCAATTTACGCATTGAGAACCCTTGTGTTCGATGTTTAAAATGCATTTCTATCAATTTTATACTACGACAATGCTACATGAGTAATAACAGAGGTCAAAATCAGCGTTCGTGTCTCTTACGGGCGACGAACTTCTCTTATTACTTCCGGAGTTTTTGTTCTTCTCTCGCCCTGGCAGGCACGGAACAGGTAGCTTATTCTCGATCACCGTTCACTAAAGCATTCCGCTGAAGCTAAAATGCAGCAGAATGCAGGGAAGGAGAAAACGGAAATCGCTATGCCCTAACATGGTGACTTCCGTTTTCTTGTTCCTCGCATTCTTCTGCATTTCAGCTTTACCGGAATGCTTTCTTGCGCTCGGCCTGCGTGAACCTTGCGAAGATAGACCCTTGCTCTCGGCTTCGTGGAAACGAGAAGGCTGACAAGCTAGATAAGCTAGGTCTCGCGTAACAGGCTTCACAAAATTTTTACTAAACACTTTTTAGGCTGAGACGCGCCTTGGGCTTATCGACTCAGGTTTGCAGCTTTGACACCCGAGTCCCGAATCGTGCCGCAGGCTTACAAATCTTTCCGGTAAAGCAGAAATGCCGAACAATGCATGTAACAAGAAAACGGAAGTCGATTTCCGTTTTTTTCATCCCGCACTCTTTAGCATTTGAGGTTTACCGAAATGCTTTACAGGACATTTCTATGGTTCTTAGCACGCCCTTCTGCTTTGTAAAAGCTATCCCGCGGGCCTATGCAAACGACCTCGTGTTAGAGACTTCAAATAAAGCATTCCGGTAGAGCTGAAATGCAGAAGAATGCGGGGAAGAAGAAAACGGGAATCGCTATGCTTGAACATAGTGACTTCCGTTTCCTTCTTCTCCGCAGTCTTCTGCATTTCAGCTTTACCGGAATGCTTTATAGAGTATTTCAATGGAGCGCTGGCCGGAACAAAGAATAACAAAAACGGATACAGCGTTGGTGGGGGCGGGCGCGCGGAGGAGCGGAGGGCGGGTG
>NW_026267437.1:17224-20410 GCF_000697945.3 Frankliniella occidentalis | reverse complement strand
GTGGTGCCAAACGGGCACCACCCCCCTTCACCCTTCACCCCCCTTTCCCTTTCTCTTTTGCTTCCCAGAACGTAACTTCTTAACCAATACACCTAGAGAGGTGTTTTTTTTTTCATTTTGTGCGTAACACCCTACTTGGGGCCGATGGTGCCCCACAAAACAAGCTCCAGTGCCCCCCGGGCCCCCCCGAGGCCCCAAAAGGGGCAGAAATGCTGAAAATGACGTTTTGTTGTACTGCTATTGGAATATTTTTGACATCGGTTCAAAATTGTTCCTAACATACCACTTCAGTACCTAGTCTATCCATATCGAACAAATTGAGCCCCATAAGGGGCCGCAGGGACCCCCTGTGGGGCCAAACTGGAAGTACAAACGACCGACTTTGCAGGTAATGGCGTTTGTGCTCGATATTTTGTCTTACCATTCACAAGATCGTAAGAGTGACGACGGAGGCACCACTCGAGAGGTGTCGCGGTCCCAATGGGGCCCCCGGAGGCCCCCTGGGGGGCAAAACTCCTTCGCAGCTGCATCTCCTGAACCACTGCGAATATCGGCGCCGTTCTTTCTCCATCACGCATATCTTTCAGTATTTAAACAAGTGGTAATCCATTTTCTTCGTCTTACCCCAGGTGGGGCCCATGGGGCCCTGTTGGGCCCCATTGCTAGGGCGCAGACGTGATCAAGCCGTTTCTCAGGTGTAAACGTGCGGGTTTTCAGTTTTTTTTAATCAGTCTTAAGTTCATCTGAGGGACGACGTTGGGGCCCGTGTGTGTGTGTGTGTGTGTGTGTGTGAGAGAGAGAGAGAGAGAGAGAGAGAGAGAGAGATGTGTGTGTGTGTGTGTGCGCGCGCGTGCGTGCGTCGGACGCACTACTGTTTGAATTTCGCGCCAATCGACTCTGCGACCCGCGCGTCGCGGAGCCGAACTAACCGAACTAACTCCCCCCTCCTCTCGGCGAGCGGGCATCGGCTGCCAGGCGGCGCGCGCTGCAGCGCTCCCCCCTCCTTGCGCGCGCAACCTGTCGAGACCCGCGCCGCGCGCCTGACAACAATCAGCCAGCCTCCCGCTAGTGGCCTAGTGGTCTCATCCGTCGTGCCGCCCGTGCTCGCGGAAGAAGTTTTCTTCTCTAACTTGTGTGATTTTAATTGCATTGAGGCCAGAATTTGTGTGTTGTTTTGTGTGGTGTGCTTTTGTGATTGAAGAGGAATTCAAGCGGTGAGTTGTTCAGCAAAACTGGGTGTCCCAGAGGTTCCTTAGCTTTCTTAAGGTTATAGACACGGTTCGCGCTAAGCGCTGAGGCCTGAAATTTGCGGTGAGCGATGCTGTTATAACGTTTACAGTCTTTGGCATGACCGCTTGTCGATAGCGTCTTTGCAGCAGAGCTGTGCAAAATGACCGTATCTGTCCGACCGAGACGAACGGTGCGCGGTCAGCTTTGTTTCTACGCTTACCGCGTCTTGGTTGCCTCGGTCGGTAAGATAAGTGGTGCGCACCGTCGTTTTATCTGCTTACGCTGCACCGTATAAAGCATTCCTGTAAAGCTGAAATGCAGAAGAATGCGGGGAACAAGAAAACGGAAATCGCTATGCTTCAACATGGTGACTTCCGTTTTCTTGTTTCCCGCATTCTTTCTGCATTTCAGCTTTACAGGAATGCTTTTTTTAGGCGTGCGGGCGGGCTTGCCCTACCGTCGCTCGTTATGGCGCCTTAGGGCCCTGGGCGAGTATGCAACCCGCTCGCACGCATGAATCCGGTACAGTATAAGCAAAAACAAAAAACGGACGGTGCAGATCACCCAACTTGCACCTGTATAGGGTGATTTTGCACCAATCTGCCGTACTGGGCCACATGCACATGTGTTGGAGAGTTACTTCGGCGTGAGTCCATAGGCAACCCGCCCGCACAGCTGCATGTAGTACAGAATATACTTGAAAAGAAAAGAAACGGGATCTCTGAGACACCTTGTATGAAAGCAGTTATTTTTTTCGTTCCATTCAGTACAAACTTTTGTTTACTGTCGTTTTCTTATACCCACAGGTGACATGTCGCTTTTTAGTCCGGTGAGGGGCGATTTTTTGCCTAGCCCTGTTCCAAGCCCAACTAATTGGCAAAAATGCTTTTTGTGCCAAAGTGTAAAGCCTGAAAAATTGACAGTTCCTCAGAGGAATAGTCGTGGAACTGTTGATGAGGGATACAAGTCGCTGGCCGAAAAATTGTTGGAATTCGACAGAATAGGAAAACTCCCTTTTAAATTAGATATTAAGAAGTTAAACGTTGGCCTAGGACTGGCATCTACGTTACAGGACAACAAAGCAGTGTGGCATCACTCTTGTTACGCCAACTGCAGCTCATCTCGGCTGAAAAGAGAACAAGAAAAGCTGAAACGAGCCTTGTCTTGCAACGAAGAAAATAAGGAAAATGCGGACCTACCCACCCCAGTCAAGAGTCGCCGCTGTGATCCCACATTTGCACATGAGTGTGCGTTTAACCACCTCATACAGTTTTTGAATACGTCGCGGGATTCGCTTTCAGACTCTGCTCCTGTGTTTTTTCTGACAGACCTATCAAAAAAGTACAGTGAAAAAATGAAGGAAATGGGATTTATCTATGAGGTACACACAACGAGGCTGAAAGATCGTTTGCTGGCAGCGTGTCCTACTTTGGAGGCTACAGGGTCACAAGGAAAAGAACTGATCATTACTTTTAAGAAAGATGTTGACACTGCCATCAGAAGACTGTCTTCAAATGACTTTCACGGCATGGACGTTGATCCTTCAGTCGCGATTGCAGCAGGCGTTGTAAGGGAAGAGCTATTCAAACAGGACATGTATGACTGGAAAGATATTGGCGAAGATGCTCAAAATAGAAGTGTACCAAAATCTCTTAAAATGCTTCTAAAAATGTTACTCAACGGGCCTACTTCTGCAGCTGACGCCGAAGTGTTTGACCCAATCGTGAACAGTCTGGCACATACTATCCGCCTCCATGCTGTAAAAAGAACAAGCTGGGCCCGCTCTTCCGCCAAACCAAGTTGCCAGCTCCGCTTCGCTCCACCGGCAACTCGGTTCGGCAGGGAGCGGGCCCAGCTTGGCCTGCCGGCGGCGTTTGGGACGGGCCTTCCCGTCCCTTCTGAATTTTCATTGTGTAATACATTTTCTATCCGAAAACGGGCTGTCTACTTCGTAAT
>NW_026267437.1:14814-17174 GCF_000697945.3 Frankliniella occidentalis | reverse complement strand
TTTTAGTATGACTAGAACATTGCAATAAATAACTTGTCTTTCGCCCCGACACTGCTCCACAGATGCCCAACCTCTTAATGTATAGTTCTAAATTAACCCCTTATTACATATTTCCTCTGTAGGTCATTACAACGCGTTACCTGTACCTAAAAGTTATTATACAAAGGTCAGAGCTAAAAAGGGGGATACGGAGTTCACAAGTCAGAAGGTACTAATAGACCCTTTCAGAAATAGCGAAGTGAAGAGAAAGGTGAAGAACAATAGACCAGAAACAGTAGCTTTTAGTCACCCAAACGTACCCAAAACTCTTCAATAAAATGTGGGTCGTATTAATTTGGTATTGTTTACATTTTATGCAAGTTTTATGCCTGTTGTTCTTCACCTTGTTCTTCACTTTGCTAAATTTAGAAAGGGTCTATTGAAGCACTAGCCACAAAAGAAGCATCTCATCAAAACCTTCGTTTTCATCAAAAGGGGGATTTGATATGACGCAATAGACCATTCCACCGACTGTGGAAGAAGAAAGAAAAGAATCAAATAGCACCGGAAACAGTATTGATAAACAGATCAAATCGTTCACTTTTTCTAGTTTTCTTGGCCAAGATAATTATTCTGGACTTGTTGGTGTGCCATAGAGGTGTACACAAATGATCTACATACTGGTTTTTGGTACTGTTTCCGGTACTTTTTGATTCTTTTCTTTCTTCTTCCCCATTCGGTGGAATGGTCTATCGTGCCTGTGTGGAGGCGACACGGTATAGGGTATTCCGCTGCAAGCCAACCGGAACCTAAAGAAGAAAAGCATGACTGCTCGATCTGTTTCCCTCGGCGCGCTCATTGGCTGACCGCCACAGCCACGCCATCTTTGGCCAATCAGCGTTCAGGAGGAAACAGATCGGGTAGTCATGCTTTTCTTCTTTAGGTTCCTGTTGTGTTGTAGCGGAATGCCCTATTCACACTGCCAAAGCGTACAAGCCAACTTTCGAATTTGAAGACAGTTTTTCACGATGACGTAAGTAGGAGCTCTGCCAATAGACGGTTCCCGCTGTGCCCATTTCAAGAAGAATAGACGGTTCCGGCAGTGCCCGTTGAAAGAAGAATTAATGAAATCACCACCGGAAACAGTTCTAAAATAAAGGCTAAAATCAGTGAAAACTAAAATTGACAGTAACTAGGGATTTAATAGACCATTCCGGTAAAGCGAAAAAAAGAAGAACAGACGAAAGAAGCAAAGGCGAGTATGAGAAATATACGGTGGTGCGTCGGTTCCACGGTCGTATCAAACGGTTAAACGTGACTTGTCTGATGTCCAAATTCGTCTGCGAGTTAATGACAATCGTTCTCACTCTCAGGCGACGCAGAATTTCTAGTTTACGACGGATTACGTTCAAGCGGTCCCAAAGCGCGCCGTACATTTCTCATAGAACGCTTTGCTTCTTCCGACTCTTCTTCTTTCTTTTCGGTTTACCGGAATGATCTATTGAGGTCATTCACGTCGAACTGCAGTGTCAAATGACAATAATCAGCCAACTTTAGCTACTGGTTCTGGTCCTGACTTCTTCATTTCTTCTCAGAAAGCGCACTGTCGGAACGGTCTATTAAAGAAATGCGTTGCGTTCCCTGGATATGTCACTCCAGAAATGCAATTTGCCTTAGACGACTATTCCCTTAAAATTGTCCAGAATAAAGGATTCCGGTGAAGCTAAAATGCAGAAGAATGCGAGGAAGAAGAAGAAAAAGGAAATCACTACGCTTTTACATGGGACTTCCGTTTTCTTGTTCCCTGCATTCTTCTGCATTTAAGCTTTACCGGAATGCTTTAATAGGGTATTCCAGGCTAACCAAAACGGAAGTAGGAAAAGAACAAACTCACTGACTTTTCTGTTTCCGTGATGACTTTGATTGGTTGAGCTGATCACGTGCCCCGACGGCGTTTAAGGTATGAAAAACTGTCAGGTCAGTTTCGAGCTCGCCTCCATATTTGAGAGGTTAGAATCGGACCAAACTACCATGGTAATTTTTCATACTGAGCTGGCTGAAACAGATCAATCGGTGAGTTTCTTCTTTTTCACTTCCGTTCTAGATAGCCTGGAACACCCTATTGGCAAAGTCCGCATGAACTCAGACATCAGGAACGTACTGGAGTTCACATTTTGACCATTGAAAGTGCTCTAGTCGCCCACTGTTGCAGTCTTCTTAGGTTTTTAGTGTTACACCAGGTGATGATAGTGCTTTCGAGTATCTAGATGGTACTAGCTATATGTACGCCAGACCACGTCTCGCGTAACAGGCTTCGCGATATCTCACGAAACACTGTTACGCTGCGACGCGCCTGGCGCACATATAGCTAGGCCTGCGGC
>NW_026267437.1:0-8614 GCF_000697945.3 Frankliniella occidentalis | reverse complement strand
GGCGTTTGGGACGGGCCTTCCCGTCCCTTCTGAATTTTCATTGTGTAATACATTTTCTATCCGAAAACGGGCTGTCTACTTCGTAATCAAAACTCAACAAACGAAGTATTCTTTTCATACGCTGGACATCTTTGGCAGTATGTGCCGCAGTTTGTAGAATACATGCAAATTATGCCAAATCCCTTCTAAGTTATTGATGTTAGCTTAAGAATCAAATAACACACCTATGAAAAGATACAAAAGACTAGCCCTAGAAGAAGTTAAATATACTTCCAGGCATACTTTGAATGACTCCGAACGTGTTCGAACAACAAATAAATGTTTTTTTTTTGCTTTTTTGCATGGAAGTGTACACGTTTTATTAATGATGTCCCACCATAAAATAAGCCCACTCTTCTGCTTAGAAGAAAATTTTGAACCGACTAAAAAACTGTTTTCTCTAAAATTAATATACTTATTTTTAAGCCACTTTTGTGGGTAAAACTCCCTCTAGCGCGTAAACGGTGAGAGATAGAGCCAAACGGACGAAATTTTCGCCCAAAGGGCTCTACTTTCACAAGTTACCCCTTACAGAGCCATAAAAAAAATATTATTTTTTCACTTTTTGGACCAACCCCTATTTCTTTGTTACCCCCTCAGACCCACTCAGGGGTGGTTGCCAGGATTTGCACCAACCGTTTCGTTGACCAGAAGTGGCAACAATAATACCCTGAAAATTTAAAACCTCTAGCCCACGTCCTTCTTGGGAAACGGACAGACAGACAGACACAGAGGCGATGGCATAAGCCCGCTTATATAGCTTTTAAGCAAAAGAGCGGGCTAAAAAGAGCCGCTGAGGATGCACACCGCTGTCAACGGAGTAAGGAATGCCCTGTGCCCGTCTACCTAAGTCTAAAAATGTATGCAGAAACAAGACAGAAAAAATTGGTTGATGCTGTACATAAAATGGGATTTGGCATAAGTTATGATCGAGTTCAAGGCATTATCACCGATATCGCCAATAGAAATGCTGCTCAATACGAGGCGCAGGGAGTGGTTTGTCCACCGTTTCTGAAGAAAAATGTGTTCACGACAGCGGCGGCAGACAACCTCGACCATAACCCCTCGTCCACAACAGCAACGGATTCTTTCCACGGGACTGCTATTTCCCTGGTTCAACACCCTACTACCGCTCAGGCTGGTGAGTATTGAGGGAACCTGCAGGTACCCTTTTGATGATAGGCCAACCCGCACAACGGAGTTGTACTCCTAGGTTGCCTACGCCTCTCTTCGCAGGCGGTTTAATGCACAATTTTTATTATTTTTATTTTTTTCCAGGGCCTTCTTGGCAGCCAATTCCTACTGTGAGTACGGGCAGAAAAGTGAGACAGCTCCCAAAGGATTTCGCAGACGTCCCGCCGTGCTTCCTTAATCCAAAGAATGCCAAGTTTGCGTCGTCATTAAAGGGTCAAGTGGACAGGCCATGTATAGAAAGCCCCCTCGACCAGGAACTGCAATGGCTGGAAAACGTGGCGGCGGGGGGCGAGGAAGCTGTCAACTGGTCAACTCACCACGCTTCCCGGGAGCGGGGGCAACTGCGTCTGGTCACCCTTGCTGCAATTCTTCCACTCTTCAAGGAGCACGCCGCAACCCCCGCTATGATGATGCACGCCATGAGAGTCGCCAAGAACGCCATCGAATTCCTAAACCCGGGACAGACTGCTGTTCTCACGGTCGATCAGCCACTCTATGCCCTCTGCAGATCACTCCTGATGCTGCTGTCACTGTCTCCAGATGCAGGCCTTGGCGAAGATAACATGATGATAATGATGGGTGGTCTACATATCGAAATGTGCCTGTTGCACTGCCTAGGTCAGTGGGCTGACGGAAGCGGTTGGACCACGCTGCTAACTGAAGCCGAAATCCTGACTGAAGGAAGGGCAGAAAGTGTTTTGCGAGGATCGCACGTAACAAGAACGCGGTATGCCCACGAGGTAATGTTTTATTATTAAATTTAACTTCAGACTCATGCTACTAAAAATGTATGGCACGTATTTTAACTAGTTTTTATTTTTCCCAGGTTACTGCTGCGGTTTTGTACTCGATGCTCAAGCAGGCATATGACGAAGACGGCGATTTTGTGCCCTTCGAGTCCTGGAGGGACGACAAGAGGAAAGCTGTTCCCCACTTTGCTTACTGGCACACTTTTCTTATCCTACAACTGACCATGCTGCAGTTCGTACGATCCATTCGCTCTGCTGACTTTGCCTGTTACGTAGAGACACTTGATTTGATAATGCCATGGTTCTTCGCTTTGGATCATCTTAACTATGCTCGCTGGGGCTCAGTGCATGTAAGAGATATGGCGAACATTGCCCAAACACACCCGGCTTTAGCAGCTGAATTTCGTGCTGGTCGTTTTGTTGGGAGAAATTCTAGCCGAGAGTTCTCTGGGATGGCCCTAGACCAAGTACACGAGCAGCTAAATGCCCGAATGAAAGGAAATAGCGGTAAGTTATCAAAAATCAAGATTCATTTTACTCTCACATACTATTTATTTCTAACTATTTTTTATTAATTTTTTTAGGCATGATTGGACTTACTGAGTCCCCAGATACCCTACTCAAATGGCTATTGTCCGGTCCGGACGTGGCTGTCGTACTCGAAAAGTTTGAGGAGGCTTATGGCATGCAGCAGACTTCCGACTTAACTCTGCACCACAACGATACGGCGGCGGCGAACGCGGCATTCAGGAGGGATGTCAAGGCCTTAAGAGCAAGATTCCTCGAGAGAGGGAACCCTTTTCTGGAAACCGGTGAGGAGCTCTTTAACATCGACAGCGGCAGAGTAGTTGCAGATAAGGCGGCACTTCAGGCAATCATGGAAATTGAAGATATAGGCAAAAGGCAGTACGCACTTTTCGTTCAGGAGCGGCTGGAAAGTGACACGAAAAGCCTCTTTGACCCTATTTCTAAAAACAATTTTAAGTTAATGAAGGCAGCTACAAAGAAAAAAGTTGTAACAAAAGTAGCCTCTTTGAAAAATGACGTATTTCTGTTCAGCCGGCTGTGGATCACTACCCATATGCGTAAAGGCGACATGAATGAGTTCTTTAAGCATGAAAACCAAGCTCTGCCACCGTCCCTCACATTAAATGGCACCATGCGCACAGGAGAAAAGTGTGAAATAGTGCCCGCCCTGATTGAACACACGACCGCAGTCTGCCTTAGCGCTTTCAGACCTACTGTTGATGCAATTGTAATCGATGGCGCTGCCTTGGTCAATATGATACATCCCAGTGCTACTTGCAAAACATTTGTCGAGTATTTTGCCTCATTTCACAATTATGTAGAAAGGGAAATGAGAAGTGTGTCCAGAGTAGACCTTGTATTCGACGTTTATCTTAAAGATAGCCTGAAAAATGGGACAAGAGACAAGAGAGGGGAAGGCCAGAGAATGAAAGTTACCCTGAACTCAAAACTTCCAACATCGTGGTCCAAATTTATGCGGGACAGCCAGAATAAGGAGGACCTCTTCAATATGTTAGCAGACTACCTCGTTGACAAGGATTGGAATGAAAAAGTGCTAATTGTCACTCGGCAATCGTCTTGTTTATCAAGCACAAGACAGAACCCTGGTAAGTAGAGTAATTATTCTGGCCCCATTAGACCTGAAATTTACTCGCGTTATTAAACTATGGCATTTCTGCTGTTTTTAGGAGAAAATCTGACGCCTTGCAGCCATGAGGAGGCTGATACGCGCATGATGTTGCATGCTGCATCAGCCGCTGCAAACGGGTGTCCAAGGGTGTTAATCCGGACAGTTGATTCGGACGTAGTCGTGCTGGCGGTGTGGACTGCCTCTAAAGTAGCCATGGACGAACTGTGGCTGTCGTATGGCGTTGGAAAGCACCAGAAATTCATAGCAGCGCATGAAATTGCCAAAAAACTAGGTATTTTATTTTTTGGGTGGTACTCTGAATTTAAATCAACTTTGTACACAATTTCTATACATGAACTCGTGCTTTGTAGGTCCAGCAAAATGCGAGGTACTTCCGGCATTCCACATCCTCACTGGCTGCGACATCACGTCATCATTTGGAAGTGTCGGCAAGAAAACTGCATTTGATACGTGGATGCTTACACCGGACGCAACTGAGGGATTGCAACAACTAAGCGATGGGCGACTAAATGAGGCACTTCCCTTGCTTGAAAAATTAGTCATAAGAATGTATAGCAAGTAGGTTTAATGGTTGCACTAGCACAAAATTATTTTATATAAGTAAAATGAACATCCCAAATTAAATATATATTTTTTGTTACAGGAAGTGTGCAGAGACAAAATTGAACAGTTGCAGAAGGGCGTTGTTTCAGGAGGGAAGACAAATAACCTCTCTACCACCCACGCAAGACGCTTTCTTGCAGCACTGCAAACGTGTGATGCGGGAAGTGAAGGTAGCGCTCCAATCACTTGTCCCCTTACCTGACGTCCCAAGTCCAGACAAATGCGGTTGGCGACGTTCAATAGAAGGAGACTGGGAGCAGGTGTGGATAACACTGCCCGAGGCGTCAAAAGCATGCAAACAGTTAGTTTCTTGTAAGTGCAAAAAACCCTGTAAGCCATCTGCATGCTCTTGCCTAAAACTCACTAAGTGGGGGTGTTCAGATCTATGTCCATGCCCGTGTCCTAAAACTGTGATTCAAAATGACACTGACGAAGAATAGTTCGTGACAAAACTAATGATGGAAAAGTTCTATGATTAAGTTATGGGATGAGTACAAAAGATTTTTAAAATGCTGTTTTAAATAATATTGTTTGAATAAATTTTGAAATTTTATAGTGTTCTGTTTAAAACCCGCATAGTTTTAATTTTGAAGAATTACATCAATAGCATCACTGCAATTGAAATCACTTGTCACTTTTTTACCCTTCAACATGAACTGCCTCCGGTTCAAGTAGAATAAGCACTGATAACGTTTTGGCCACGTTTTGCACCCTAGCAGAGGGGCCCAACAGGGCCCCACGGGCCCCACCTGGGGTAAGACGAAGAAAATGGATTACCACTTGTTTAAATACCGAAAGATATGCGTGATGGAGAAAGAACGGCGCCGATATTCGCAGCGGTTCAGGAGATACAGCTGCGAAGGAGTTTTGCCCCCCAGGGGGCCTCCGGGGGCCCCATTGGGACCGCGGCACCTCTCGAGTGGTGCCTCCGTCGTCACTCTTACGATCTTGTGAATGGTAAGACAAAATATCGAGCACAAACGCCATTACCTGCAAAGTCGGTCGTTTGTACTTCCAGTTTGGCCCCACAGGGGGTCCCTGCGGCCCCTTATGGGGCTCAATTTGTTCGATATGGATAGACTAGGTACTGAAGTGGTATGTTAGGAACAATTTTGAACCGATGTCAAAAATATTCCAATAGCAGTACAACAAAACGTCATTTTCAGCATTTCTGCCCCTTTTGGGGCCTCGGGGGGGCCCGGGGGGCACTGGAGCTTGTTTTGTGGGGCACCATCGGCCCCAAGTAGGGTGTTACGCACAAAATGAAAAAAAAAAACACCTCTCTAGGTGTATTGGTTAAGAAGTTACGTTCTGGGAAGCAAAAGAGAAAGGGAAAGGGGGGTGAAGGGTGAAGGGGGGTGGTGCCCGTTTGGCACCACGTCCTATTTTGATCAGTAGGTCATTAAGTACCTCCATGCCAAATTTCAGCTTCCTAGCTCACCGTGCAAAGTTGAGGTCACTAACGTCCCCACTAATCCTCTCAAATATGGAGAGGAGCTCAAAACCGATCGGACAGTTTCTCATACCTGAAAGGCCGCAGAGGCACGTGATTAGCTCAACCAATCAGAGCTATTACGGAAACAGAAGCGTCAGTGAGTTTGTTCTTTTCCTACTTTCGTTTCAGATTGCCTGGAACACCCTATCAGTAACCACCCTCGGATTTGCCGTATCTTTCACTGTTTCGGCCCTAGAGGTGGATATAATGAAAACAATGGGAAAAAGTCAAGTTTTAAGACTTTTTGACAAACAATACAATCTAAAAACTGCGCTCGTTCATTTTTTTGTATTTTTCTTAAGCAAAGCAGAAGGGTGGGGTGTAGTCACGGTGTTGCCCCGTTACAGTCTTTTGTCATGTGAAAGGAGCAGAAGTTAGTTTACTCAAATATGCAAAGTGATTTACCGGTCACATTATTTATTTGGTTATGCATGTTCTTCAGTATATCGCTAGACCATCGCCGACCATCGCCGCCGGCAGGCCAAGCAGGCCCGGCCCCTGCCGAACGGAGTTGCCGACGCAGCGAAGTGGAGCTGGCAACTGCGTTTGGCGGAAGGGCGGGCCTGCTTGGTAGTGACTGTTACTTTTAGTTCTGCGGCACTAATCCTGCGTATTTTGATTCAGGTTACATCCATCTTACGTCCCACTTGTGGCGTGCTGTCCAGCATGTCACCCACTACGGGTAAGTGAAAAGAACTATTCGTTTCCCACTGGTAGGGAGGTAGAGGTTGCCGGGAAGGGAAAATCTCAGTTACACTGTAAAGAATCAGTCTTGGATACGGAGCCTGTCACGGCGTTCCGCACCTCACTTTTGGGAGTGATTTTCGAAAGCGGTTCGGAGATTTGCCGTACATGGCCACCGTACCAACGATTTTTACATGGGCTAGCATAGGGAAGGGGGTACGGAACGCCGTAACAGACTCCGTACTCAAGACGAAGACTTCCGGATCAAAATTAACAGGACTTTTTCCGTACCTTTCCGTACCCTGGCTCCGTACCCACGTTTATTTTACGTGGGCTCTTATGGGAATAGGGTACACTGTTTGAAAAAAACCACAGGAGTTGAACAGTTATTGGTCAACTTGTTTCACGGTCTTCCTGTACTTGCTAAGTACGGTGTTTTGAGTACAGAGTACAGGAATTTTTAAGATGGAGCCTTATGGGCACTACAGTAATAAAGTACGGGTGTCCTGTACCTTATCCTGTACGGAATCCTGTACTTTTTCTGTACTTTGGTACAGGATTTTTAACAGTGTACGAAACTCAAGGTACGGAGACGCCGTAGGTTAAGTAAACGCAATATTTCCGTATGGGCGACCGTGATTATTTTTACAGTGTAATTTTTTCATTGACTCCTTGTTGTTCAGTTGTAGGACAACATTGATTCTTTGGTACCATGAAAAGTTAATCAGGGACAACAGAAAAGTTGTTGTGGAATAACAAAAGTTGTTCAGGCCTAACAACAAAAGAATTGTTCTATAACAATAAAAATTGTTCAGCAGCAACAAAAGTTGTTCAGAAGCAACAAATGTTGTTCAGGAACAATGAAAGTTGTTGAAGAACAGCAGAAGTTGCCTAGGAACAACATTGCTGTTTTGCAACAACTTTTTTTCGAACAACACTTTTTGTGTACACCACCGTCATCATTACAAGAGTTGTTTTCAACAGTAAATTTTTAGATTGTACCTGTGCCTAGTTACCAGATACTCAAGTAGATTTTAAGAAATATTTTCGTCTTGCGGCTAATCTGGGGAAAGGGAAAGTGGCAACACCAATAGACTATTCCGCTGGACCCGCTAATCGCGATACTCTCGAAAAACAAATGCACCGGAAGTCATCTAAAACCGGCTCCAGAGGCCTAATTACACCATAATATTGTTCAAACTTCATAAATAAATTCCCAAGAGAAATAATTTGTCACTTTCGAACATATTTTAGGGCTCTATGGAGGCTTAATTTTGATTTGAAATAGCCGACTTCCGGTGCATTTGTTTTTCGAGAGGTACGAGCGGAATGGTCTATTGGGTATTAGTCTGGGGCGCTGAGCGGACGTAGAAGAACAAAAAAGGAAAATGTAAAGGCGCCCCCACTCCGACCCGCCTGCCCCCCACTTCTCCCCGGGCGCTCTCCCACTCCGCCCAGTGGAGGAGAGGGGGACGACCGACCAGGGCGCCTTTCCACCTTCCGTTTTTGTTCTCCTACTTCCGCTCAGCGCTCTAGACCAATACCCTATTAATTGGTGTGCTTTTCAAATGAGAAAACGTTTGTCGAACGTACACTGTTGATAAATTTCGTCATTTCACGATATTAATATGTCACGAATAGTCTGTTCATAGCAGTAACTAGGTAGATGTACGCCAGACCACGTCTCGCGTAACAGGCTTCGCGATATCTCACGAAACACTGTTACGCTGCGACGCGCCTGGCATACATCTAGCGGCGCTGACACCCGAGTCGAGGAAAAGTCGTAAGTAGGCATTCAGCCCCAAAAGTCACAAATTTTGTTCCTCGGGGTTTTATTTTAATGAGTTACCCTATCGAAGACCATCAAATATCTGAGAAAAAACATAGAAATGTTTTGCGGTCATTTTGGTGTAGAAAAATCCCTCTGGTGCCTATAAACGGTTGAAGATAGAGCCAAATAGACGAAATTTTCGACCGGAGGGCTCTACTTTGATGAGTTACCCCTTAGGCAACAGTAAACCAATATTTTTAAAAAACGCCATTTTGGGGACCTGTGGTTGTTGAATTTTTAAAAATCAAATTTTCGAGCTAGAATGCTCTTCTTCGAACTCGATCTGTCTTTTTATGACACAAAACGACCCCGAAAATCCCAGGTCGCTAGCTCAATTCGTT
>NW_026267436.1:380286-380702 GCF_000697945.3 Frankliniella occidentalis | reverse complement strand
GACTGCCGCTAGATGGCGTTTCAGTCAGCGCGTCTCCCACAAAATCAGCTTTTTCTATTAAATTAAAACTCCCTTCAGGTAATGGCATTTAATTCTACGCAGTATGTTTTAAAAGGAATCACCCAACCCGACAACAATCGGCGTTTGCCGAAAAAGTGAACCATATCCCCCAAATAATGTGTTAAATTGTAACGCTCGGGAGGTCTCCGCAACGATGTCTTGTTCAGTACGTCCCCGTCACCCAGTCACTGAGAGGTGCGCCCACGTGCGTACTTCACATGTGACTTGAGACTTGTTCTCTTCTTGAGATCGATGATCAAATTTTTGAAATTGATTTCGAAAACCGGTGGACCATTATACAGTCCAGTCGGCCCGAGAGCAATACGAAAAACTCGCACTTTCCTCCTAAGGACTGT
>NW_026267436.1:364584-371951 GCF_000697945.3 Frankliniella occidentalis | reverse complement strand
TCCTAAAGCTACTTTTTCCTGTACGGGGATCGATCCTCTTGCTGCCTAAGTTTCACAGCGGGGATAAAAACTTCCCTGAACCACCTCGTGAAAAGAGGGAGTGTCATCCATATCTTTGCTTGTGACCTAGAATTTTAACATGCCTGATTACAGGAAGAATTTCAGTTAATATCACTCTCAACCGAATGCGATCGGAAAAGGGAGGGGGGACGTGTAGAAAACCCACAGTCCGCACTGTCCGCAAGATCTAAGTGTGCACTTGCTTTTTACAATGTAAACAAGGCAGATGTACGCCAGACCACGTCTCGCGTAACAGGCTTCGCGATATCTCACGAACCACTGTCACGCTGCGACGCGCCTGGCATACATCTACCTTGGCCTGCGGCGCTGACACCCGAGTCAGGTAGTGCAAAAATGTGCACAAAGATACGGGCCTCCGGCCCGTCAACGCCCGTCACTTCGACTAATCATGCAGGCTTGTACATTTTTTCGCTTCTAGCGCTTCAACGGTTTGAGCTAGAGCAAAACGGACAAAATTTTCGCCCAGAGGGCTCTACTTTGATGAGTTACCCCTTAGGAAACCATAAAGAAAATATTTCTAAAAAACGTCATTTTTGGGACTTGTTGTTTTCGATTTTTTAAAAATCCAATTTTTGAGCTAGAATGATCATCTTTGAACTCGATCTGTCTTTTTATGATAGAAAACGACCCTGAAAATCCCAGGTCGCTCGCTCAATTCGTTTTCGAGTTTTCGTGCGGACAGATACACAGACAGACACAGACAGACAGAAAATGTTTTTTCCGACCAGACGGAGTAATAGGCTTCGCTAATCGCTCAGCCAAAAATTGAAAAAACTCAGCAATAATGCAGGGGCAGAGGAAAACTTTGTTTGAATCCATGTGGATTTGCCGTTTTGCCTCCAAGATGGGACCCGACATTGGAATACCCTTCTCTCTCATCTGGCAAAACCATATACTAGGTAGATGTACGCCAGACCACGTCTCGCGTAACAGGCTTCGCGATATCTCACGAAACACTGTTACGCTGCGACGCGCCTGGCGTACATCTACCTTGGCCTGCGGCGCTGACACCCGAGTCAGGTAGTGCAAAAATGTGCACAAAGATACGGGCCTCCGGCCCGTCAACGCCCGTCACTTCGACTAATCATGCAGGCTTGTACATTTTTTCGCTTCTAGCGCTTCAACGGTTTGAGCTAGAGCAAAACGGACAAAATTTTCGCCCAGAGGGCTCTACTTTGATGAGTTACCCCTTAGGAAACCATAAAAAAAATATTTTTAAAAAACGTCATTTTTGGGACTTGTTGTTTTCGATTTTTTAAAAATCCAATTTTTGAGCTAGAATGATCATCTTTGAACTCGATCTGTCTTTTTATGATAGAAAACGACCCTGAAAATCCCAGGTCGCTCGCTCAATTCGTTTTCGAGTTTTCGTGCGGACAGATACACAGACAGACACAGACAGACAGAAAATGTTTTTTCCGACCAGACGGAGTAATAGGCTTCGCTAATCGCTCAGCCAAAAATTGAAAAAACTCAGCAATAATGCAGGGGCAGAGGAAAACTTTGTTTGAATCCATGTGGATTTGCCGTTTTGCCTCCAAGATGGGACCCGACATTGGAATACCCTTCTCTCTCATCTGGCAAAACCATATACTAGGTAGATGTACGCCAGACCACGTCTCGCGTAACAGGCTTCGCGATATCTCACGAAACACTGTTACGCTGCGACGCGCCTGGCATAATCTACCTAGGCCTGCGGCGCTGACACCCGAGTCGGGCAAAGGCCAGGGTCGAAAATGGGCCTGCGGCCCTAAAAGTCACAAATTTTCCCCCCCGGGCTTTCATTTTGACGAGTAACCCCACCAGTGACCATCAAATATCTGAGGAAAAACATTAAGATCTTTTGGGGTCATTTCCGTGTGCAAAACGCCTTCTTGCGCCCATACGGTTGGAGATAGAGCCAAACGGACGAAATTTTCGCTCATGAGAAAGTTGTCCAATAAGAGGAACAAAAAGAAGGTAGCACTAAGGAGGAGGTGGCGTGGCGTAGCCCCGTCCTTAAACAAAGCAGAACGCCGGTGACGCCGGCGACCATACTGTGTTTTATCGCGAGTGGATGTGTTAAAGAAAAGTTGGGTCCATACTAGACCGGCGTAGCAACATAGCGTCAAAAAGTGCTTCTGCAAAGTTTGGCTTCGGAAAAGCAAGTTTATATAATCTTCTAAACCGTCCCGGTGTCGTTGTTTAGGTTAGTGTACGGACATATTTCATTGGTACAATTTTAACTCAATGATAATGACTCAACTGTGGTAAACTTAGGTGTAGGTGGTACCAAGGTGCTAGATCCATAGGCCCGTTCTAAACGGTTTGAAATCTAACGACACGCATCCTAACCTCCTGCTAGACTGTCGCTTATCTTCTGCCTTGTTTAAGGACAGCACTACGCCACGCCACCTCCTCAGTGCTACCTTCTTCTTGTTCCTCTTATCGGGCCACCTCCTCATAGGGCTCTACTTTGATGAGTTACCCCTTAGGATACACTAGCTATATGTACGCCAGACCACGTCTCGCGTAACAGGCTTCGCGATATCTCACGAAACACTGTTACGCTGCGACGCGCCTGGCGCACATATAGCTAGGCCTGCGGCGCTGACACCCGAGACGGGGTAACAGGAGTGTATATACAGTTTTTCGAAATGAAGTCTTTTTAACGATTTAATCGACCATTTAAACATTTTTACCCCATTTTTGTCAAGAAATGCCCCCTAGCACCTAAACGGTTCAAGATAGAGCCAAACGGACGAAATTTTCGCCCAGAGGGCTCTACTTTGATGGTTTACCCCTTAGGAACCCATAAAATAATATTTGATAAATATACATTTTGCGACCTGTAGTTTTTGAGTTTTTAAAAAGCCAATATTTGAGCTAGAATGCTCATCTTCGAACTCGATCTGTCTTTTTGTGATACAAAACGACCCTGAAATTCCCAGATCGCTATCTCAATTCTTTCTCGAGTTATTGTGCGGACAGACGGACAATCAAACAAACAAACAAACAGACAAACAAACAGAATGAAACTTTTCCGGTCAGTGGAGTAATGGGCTTCGCTAATCGCTCAGCCAATTAAATTTTTTTTAAATAAAAAACGTCATTTTGGGATCTGCGGTTTTTGGTTTTTTTTAAATTCAAATTTTTGAGCGAGAATGCTCTTCTTCGAACTTGACCTGTCTTTTTATGACTCAAAACGACCCTGAAAATCCCAGGTCGCTAGCTCAATTCGTTCTCGAGTTATCGTGATGACAGACAGACACACAGACAGACACACAGACGCGAAACTTTTTCATCACTGGAGTAATAGGCTTCGCTAATCGCTCAGCCAATGAAAACAAGTTTCCATCTCAGGGAACTCGGCCGCCTTAAACCTCATCCTGTGCTAAATGTCCCATCCTGCTTCCTCTTTATTTGACACTTTTGCATCGAGGCTATCATTTGATCAATTCTTTTAATAGTTCTTTGTGATACCCCATACTTTATAGCCAGCTCAGCAGTGGTCTTCTTAGATTTACGTATTTGCAGTTTTTGTGGAATTGTGAGCGTTTTCTTCGGCTTGGGCGGCATCTTGGTTCGCGACACTTTGTTTGTTGCTAATGATTGTGTTCATTAGTTCTCCCCTTCCCTTTTTCCCTGGCGACCGAGCTTGCAGTCTGCAGCCAGCCAGGTGGAGCGGGAGACGGCCGCCGCCAGGCTCGGCTCCGAGCGCTGGCTGCGCCGAGAGATGCGCGCGGCGAGTGGCCGGCATTCAGGCCGGCCAGCGCCGGCCCACAGAGCGGCGGGGGCAAGCGCAGAGAACTATCGCCATCTCTCTCTCACGCGACAGTTATCGAGGCAACACTTATTGAGAGTCCACTGGATCACGGTTTTTCCGTTTTTCCGTTTGCTTTCCGTATAAAATACGGAAAAATTACGGTACATATTCCTGGCAAAATCTTCTTGGCAGTTCCGTTAAAAATTCCTTAGAATTTTTTTAACAGCGGTTCTGGATGCACACATGCACAAAATCGTTCCCACTTATGTGCCAAAACTTTTACTTTTTCCGCACAGTTTACCAAGTGGAATGTTTTGGACCGGGCAGCCGATGGCACCGCTTCTTATCGTCTGGCCCGGGGTGATCGAGGGTTATCAGCGACAGCAGCCGTGCGTCGGCTCTGGGCCTAGAGCTAGCTGCCAGTCTTGCGGTGGGAGCCACGAAGCGAGCATCTCAGCCATCTGGTGACAGCCTGGTGCAGAGGTCTCGGAGACGCGGCACGCGGGCCACTCCAGCCCGGAGCGGAGCGAGAGAGATGGAGCTAGTGCGGCGGACGTTAGTGCAAGCGAGCGCGGAAGAAAATTAATTGGTCGTCTGCACTAAATAATGGTTAATTTCGTGACAATCGACCAAAAAAATGTTTAAGTAACTAATAATTTGATGTCAGAACCAAGATTAAGTTGTCAGAGCCAATAGTTGGTTGACAAAACGAAGCACGTCGCTGCAGGAGCCAGGTCGTGTTGTTTTTAGAACGAATGCGCTAGCTCAAGCACCAAACAGCTTGTTCTGACAACTTAATCTTGGTTCTGACATCAAATTATTCGTTACCTCAACAATTATTTGACCGATTGTCACAAAATTAAATAATATTTTGTTCTGACGACCAATTCATTTTTTGTGTGTGGTTCCACTAGTGCAGGCCGCGCGTCCTTTGCTTTCTGAAACCCCTGGCCTGGTGTGGTGGGTTAGTACATTTCTCAAACGGTCCTATTTTGAAAGTGTTAGTAGTTTCGTAGTGACGTACATTGATAAATAAAGTGTGCAACTGGCGTGCACATGCAAGTGCTCAACACTATGCTGCACACTTTTAACTGCTTAACTGAACATTTGAATACCAAAAAGTGTTAGACACTTCGGAGGGATCAACTTCAGAGTCAGCCATCACTGTTATTCAAATACTGTGACGTCACATTCTTTATAATGTGAATTGTGTCCGAGGGGTCCGCAAGTACGGTGTGCCGGTGTACACCAGGTAAATGGGGTTGTATATGGCCATATATGATTTGTATATGATCACTCTGTTATTCAAGGAATGTGACGTCACATTCATTTCAATGTGAAATGTGTCACATTCGTTTGAATATTGTGTCACACTCATTTAAACGTGACTTCAGGTGAATTGATGCTCTACTGGCGCCAGGCTTGGCCGATTCACGTTTAAACGAATATGACACAACATTCAAACGAATGTGACACGATTCACATTGAAACGAATGTGACGTCACATTCGTTGAATAACAGTGCATATGCAGCGATATATGCCTTATATATGACGACATATATGTCCACATATATGGTTGTATATGGTCATATATGATCATATATGCTTGTATATGGGCTTATATATTACCATATATAGGTCCATATATTACCATATATGTTTCGATATACAGCCATACATGGTCATATACAAGCATATATGCTAATATAGTACCATATATGGCTGTATATCGAAACATATATGGTGATATATGGACCTATATATGGTAATATATAAGCCCATATACAATTAAATATAATCCATATATAGTAATGTATGGTTATATATGTGGTCATATATGCGCACATATATTACCATATACAGAACATGTATTACTATATATCAAGCATATATAGACCCCATTTACCTGATATGGTGGGCTTCCTAGTTCTCCAAGGTTTTCCTAAGGTTTTCCCGGTCTTCCCAACTTTTTCTTGGTTTTCCCAATATCTTGGTTTTCAGAGATTTTCTAAGGGCTTCCTCCAGTTTTCTGCGGTTTTCTTGTATTTTCATCGGTCTTCCCTTACATTTCCTGGTCTTCCTTACAATTTCTAGGCCTTTCCTAAAGTTTTTCCGGTCTTTCCTTGTATTTTTCGGTTTTCCGTCACATTTGCGGCCTACGATTTTATCGGTCGCCTTCGGTTTTCTGTAGTCTTCCTAGTGGTCTTCCCGGTCTTCCCGGTCTTCCCAGTTTTCCGGGCGGCCAGTGTACGCGCTTAAACCTAGTTGCGGACCCCTTGATTGTGTCACATTATTTAGAATATCATGTCACATCCTTTACAACGTGACATGCCCCTACATCGCTCTGCCCTCATGGCCTTAGTGCAAAATAGGCGTTTCTATGTCACGTGATAACGACTGTGACATGATATTCTAAATAATGTGACACAATTCACATTATAAAGAATGTGAGGTCACAGTATTTGAATAACAGTGATGAAGCTTTGGACACGTTAAACTGTTCCAATTTACTGTTTGACACTTGAAAGTATTCAAGTTTCCAGTCAAGCGTCTAAGAGTGTTACCACAGAGATAAATACTGCCATGTGAATGCCAGTTAGTTGCACACTTTTGTGTTCTGACAATAATAGTGCATGAATGTCGCTTACTCACACTGTTCCAGATGTGTGAACACTTGTATTCATCGTTTCGTAGGTGAGGAAATGACTTTTCACAAAGTAGCAAGTACTCTGAAAATCAAAGCGTGTCACATTTGAGTACTCTGCACATCAAACTGTATCACAAAATGACAATTTTAACTGCAAAACTGCAGTCCTGCAGTTTTAACAGCGAAACCGAAAGTGTTCACAGCTTAAACTGCAAACCTAAAAAGTTCAACTCTAAGCTGCACGCACACAGTATTTTTTTTATTTTATTTTTTTCAAAAATTTACGGTGCCTTTGTAGTTAGCTTTGTAAGCAACGCGTATTTGAAAGGTTGTATATAGTCAATGTCGTTCCTTGACGCCGAAGGCTGTGCAATCAAAAACGTAGTTATTGCTGTTGTGTGATGGGATTTTCGTCCTGATACAACAAATTCGACGTCAAGGAATGAAATTGACTGTTTTTATTCAAGCTAGGTGGGAAACAAAATTAACTACAAAAGCTGTCGTAAATTTGCGTCGAAATTTTTAACAATGTACAAAACGAAATAACTCCGTTGTTATAACTGCACAGCTGCATAGGGCTAGTTCAAAGTGTATGAGTTTCTAGTTTTGCACTTTAAACAGTATTTTTTACGAAGTTTTGCAGTTCATACTGTCATTTTGATGTACAGTTAGATTTGCTGGGTACTGAGTAATTATGCACCAAAATGTGTCACACACGAAATGTTGTGTTAGACCATTGGACCATGAGTGGAAAAATGCAGGACAGCCATGGTATTAACAGTTTACTGATATACTAAGTGTGCAACTGCTCACTAAAAAGTTCCAGACCCAAATCACTCCTATTGGTGCGAGTTTCACACGCGCGTCCTTTGCTTTCTGAAACCCCTGGCCTG
>NW_026267436.1:350204-360388 GCF_000697945.3 Frankliniella occidentalis | reverse complement strand
TATGAAAGTTGTATACAAACCATTTTACCTGGGACCTACCGAGTTGAACACTTGCAATTGTAGGAGTACGCAGTTGCACACTTACAAATGTTGAGCAGTTTAACAGTTTATCAGTGATTTGTTTTCCTGGGTGTATATACTGTAAACAATATCTACACAGCATTAACAATAGTGACCCACGGTATTAAACTGTTGATTGGAATAACGATGGTGTACTTTTAAATTTTCTGTTCTACACTACGATCTGCAATGCATTTTAACACGCGGAGAGAATGACTTCGTTGTGTGGATCGGTTATGTTTGGTAGGCCAAATTCGATAGCTGGAATCGAGAATCTGATACCCAAAACCAAGGTCTGGTCGCCACGACCGGACACTTGTACGAAGAGAACAAACTCCAGCTTGGTTCTCTTCGTACAAGTGTCCGGTCGTGACAACCAACTCTTGCTTGTGAGTATCGGATTCTCGATTCCAGTTATCAAATTTAGCGTACCAAACACAACTGATCCCCACGCAACAAAGTCTTTTTATTCCGTGCAGTGTTGGATGTCGAGCCGTACTGTCGTACCGTACTCCGTAGGATAGAGCACAAAATCTAACAGTATTCCACCGGTTTTCTAGTACACAGTTTAAAATTTTGTTAATGCTGAAGATATGGTCTTTTTACATTGTATGCATGGTGTGCCCGCGCCCTGTGCGTGGCCTGAGAACTGTTGATTATGTAAGATGCTGCTAGCGGCGATGATCGGGGACCGGGCGCTCGTTTGTTGACCTGACTGCTCTTTTCTCTGTTATACTATCTGGTCACGATAAGTGGTTTCCACCCCAGCCGAGCCAGGCCAACTCCGTCACACATGAGGCCTGTCGCAGACCGGCAGAGATTGACCTGCGAACCGGAATAACAACCTCCGCGGCTGTTTGAAAAATATAGGGAAAGCGGTCTTCAGCTCTGCAATGGCTTGTGCGACGTTTTCAATTTTACGTTTTGTAATTTCAACCTGGCTTAGTTTATTTAAGTGTGATTTCAGAAGAAGAAAAGCCTTCTCAGCTGGAAGACCCTGTTAAAGCCCTACAAAGCAATGCTGCTGCTTTGTAGGTTCCAAAGTCCAAAGCATGTGAAACCTTTCGACGCGTCCTAACAACAAGATCCTATCTGCAGCGCACCGAATACACAAGATCCTATCTCCAGCGCGCCGATTACTCACAATCCTATCTGCAAAACGCGGGTTTCGGGATACCTCTAAAGAAGTGCTTTTAACTCCTTATCCGCTCTCTCTACTTTTTTTTGCGGTCAATATTTGAACATTGAACCTTTATGATTATTTCCGTGTGCGCAGACTCGCCTGAATGTCTCCCAGTAACTTGCAAACCACACAAAGGCGAAGGGCTGCACCCAACCTCATTTTGAAGATAGGATCTTGTGTATTCGGCGTGTTGCAGATAGGATCTTGTGTATTCGGCGCGCTGCAGATAGGATCTTGTTGTTAGGACGCGTCGCTTTGAAATACAAAGCATTTGCTTTGTATTACAAAGCACTTGCTTTGCATTACAAAGCACTTGCCTTGCCTTACAAAGCATTTTCTTTGTAGCTTACAGAGTATTTGCTTTGCAACTTACGGAGGACTTGCAAATGCTGTGTATTACTAAGCATCCAAATGTTCTGCAAACTTGGTTTGTAAGGATATTTAACAGTGTTGCGCCTTATTCGGTTTCACGAAGGGGGCGTGGGCCAACTCAAAGAAATCGTACACACTGTAAAAAGTATTGTTGTAAATTAACAGCAAATGTGTTGATTATTTCTTCAGTGACTCGCGTCGTTGTACAAACACCTGTAATGTATGACATCGTCTGTTGACCAGTTTAAACAAATATTGTTCAGTAACAGCAAACAAATTTCTTGTTGAAATTGAAAACAAACATGTCTGTTTTTCAACAACTTTTGTTGTCCCCGAACAACATGGTGGTTTGTCAACAACAGAGTAGGTTATCCCTTTAAAAATGTGTTTTTTAGTGACTCTTTTTAAAAGTAGCGGTTCATTATTGATAAGCGAAGAGGTTCGGCTAGCGCCTGATAGATAGGCCACCGATTCCACCCAGGTGCGCGATAAGCGGCCAGAATAAAAGTGTGGGCGCATTTTCAGCAATGCTGCTATTAGGTTTTTTGGAGCTCTATCACGAGCCTCCAGTTCTGATAAAACACGGCTATTTTGCTTAAAATGCCACTGGTTCTGCTCACCACGCCTGCATGGCTGGGTTTTAAGTCTGTCTGACAGAGGGGGCGATTTACTGTGGGTTTTGTAGGACAAAATGCCTCAAACTTCTCCTGTCTAGACACGTAAGACAAAAGAATCGCTTCACCAGCTAATATATTCGCTAGTATGTGGACAGATAACCTAATAAGTTTCTGGAATTGCTACATCAGCTATTCTAACCGATTATTGACCGTAGTAGTCGATAATTGACTGTAGTAGTCAATTATTGACTGTAGTAGTCTATTGACTGTAGTAGTCGATTATTGATGCTGCTAGATAACATGCAGATGGCAGTAACATTGGCTAACAGAGTCAGTATTCGACTACTACAGTCAATAATCGGTTAAAATTGCTCATTTAGCAATTCCAGGAAATTATGAGGGTTGTCTGTCCAAATACTAACGAATGTACTAAGAACGAATCTTCTTTTCCGTGCACAAGGCAATGCCTAGAAAGCATTGTTTCGTAATTCACAAAGGAGGTCTGGGAGATATCTGTCTACACCATACGTTTTCCAGATCTCGAACATGGCCATGGGGTGCGCCTGCTTTGTTACTTTAAAAAAACAAAACAAAAAAAAACATGTTTTTCACCGCTCCCTAAACATACGAGTTCAGCGTACATGCTCGTTGGAACACGGTAAAAACAATGTCTCATTTTTTATTTTATTTTTGAGAAAAAAAAGAAAATTTTGAGGAACTCCTCTGGTTTCACGAACTCTCGCGAAAACTCCTCATATTTCGAGGAAGTCTCCTGAAAAAATTAGGGGTTTTTCGTTATTTTTTGAGGAGATTCCTCAAAATATGTGGCGAGATCGTAGGACTCTTCCTCAAACATGGGAGTTCCTCAAAGGTTTCCCCTTTTTCCTCAAAAAAGATACTCTGGTTTTACCGTGAAGGAAAACTGAAACAATATGTCATTACCAATACATATACTGGCGGGTCCTATTGACGTCGCACGATCTCCCACTGACACTCCAACGTTGTCTGACCTCCCAGTGATGCTCTAACGTAATCTCATCTCCAATTGACGCTGCTTGCTCTGCAGCGCTGCCTTCTTTTACAAATCCCATGGACTTATTTTATCTTTTGATGCATGGCAGAAAGAGCCCTGTCCACTCAATATAGCACTCATAGGAAAGGATTTGGTGAACAATGAGTTCTCTCCCGATACTTTCTGCAATTGCTCGCCCAAGTTCGTTTGCGTCAACTTCCAACAGGTGCTTAGATTTATAGTCTTTACCACCGTACTGTTTTTCTTGGTACGAAAAGCGGGAACCATCTCCAAACGGTGGATTCTGCACAGTCCACCAGATTTCTTTTAAAAAGGGAGCAAAATTGTAAGTACGTTATTCATATGATTCCACAGTATGCGTTGGACCTGCTTTACTAAGGAACATTGTTAGTTTCTCATTAGATGTCAATCGGCTTTGCTATAAAACACTCAAAGTCACCGTCACTTAAACACAAGGCGGGCAAATCTGCATCTTCTCTATGGTCCTCTTACTTTAGTTCTGAGGCGTATTATTCGGAAGTTGGGGTCTGACAACGAACATGGTATATCATAACACTTTATTGTTACTCACTTATTAGCACTGTACACAAGACATGATTCAAAACAACAAAACAAACAAAGGATATGCCAACAACACAGCTCGTCAAGAGACAATAAACACACACAGGTCACAATTATTCCTGAGCGGAAGGTTCAGAAGTAGGCTCTGCTATCCAACGCTTGTACAGCTCGTCATTCGTACGCTTTCTGAACATCATTTGTATAGCCTCTATATAACATGAAGCTCTTCTAAGATCTCATCCCGCAAGCGATAATTATCAAGGCGGGCGTTAACACCCACTGGGGCTTCCAAACGCTCCTGAACGACGGTCAGATCCTTTTTCACCAACTGGTCTATTTCCGATAATTTATTTAGGAAGGTGGCAACTGATTCCTTAAGAACCGTTGTATCGGACTCTGCAAAGGCCATTACCATTAAACTAAACAACCTCTAAAGATAACGATTGTGTGTGCATACTTTGCAAGCACACAAGTTGGGTGTAACACGCTTCGAAAACCAGGCCAGGACCTTTAACATTAGACGCCACCCCCGTGAGTGCCCCCCCCCCCCCCCCCTCGATAGGTGGGAACATTGGTACAAGTCTGAATAAACTTAATTTCATGAAAACATTTTATTTAACTTTCAAGGAGAACAAAGCACAGCACATTGAGATCCTGCTGTCTATTACAGGATGGTTAAATAATACACATTTGTAAATTATGTTACAGTTTCAGTCACGGCTGGTCTACCTGATCTACGCAGTCCCAATTCATTTACTGCTGAGTTCATCTTTTCCCTACTTAATCTGTAATTTCTTAAAAATTTAAACAATTTTACGCAGATATATATAACCAAGCAGCTTAAAATTAAGTTCCAAACAGCAGTCCCTAATGAAACATGCGGCAAAGCAAAATTAAGATCTTCCCAAACACCTCCCTCCTCGGTTCTATACGTGTAGGCACGTTCAGATTCACATGAGGAATAACTGATTGCCAATTTTTGTCTATACCATCGGAATAGTTCGTTTGAAAACCAGTAGGCACCCCGTCAGTGTTGTTTATGTTGAGCTTTGGTAGACCGATTGAACTGTCAAAAACTACAATTTCCTTGACCTCCCCTCCGAATCCGTTTAAACACGCTGCCACCATATATTGTGGTCCTCTTACTTAGAGTCTAGAGGAGCATTATTCGGAATATGGGGTCTAACAACGAACATGGTATATCATCACACTTTTATTCTTACTTACATATCAGCACTGCACAACACAAGACCAGCATTCTGGGAGGCTTCATTCCAGACTGACTCTTCTCCACACGGGGGAGTCCTATATGTATGTTCGGTGCCGTCCCACACCATGATAACAACAATTGTTATTCAAAGTAGCAGTACAAGATAAGCCACATTACAATTAAACGAGGCGACGAGGCGAGTGTGATTGGCACGCCCAATTACTGTCTTATCATACCAAAAGTTCGACGTCCGTTCTGACGCCCCGTCTTGACAGTCGCGTACTAGACAAAACGACAGTCCCACGCAGGAGACTGTAAGTACATGAAATGTTATGACTATATCAGATCACATCTCTTCGAACCTCAAAACTTACCTAAGTCAAAGAAAGTTTTTCTGCATGAGTTTTCCAGTCGATTGAACAAAGCAGTATTGTGGCCAATCGACACCGTGAGCCATGAGCGCCTGCTGTATCTTAGTATTTGTTACGTTCACAATTAACGAAACCACAAAGCAGGCAGATGGAAGTGTCTGCACATGCACACTTACTGAGAAAGTACCTTTTTTGTACATATCATATGAAGTGTTTCGCACGTGCTCAAAAGTATAAACGAAATCAGACAAGTATGTATAATTTTATGCATAAAAACATGAAAGCTATACATTTATATTTAATACACAAAACTTAACATATTTCCGTAATTATATGCACATTTTTGAGCTCATTTTTGAGCACGCACGAATCACTGTACGCAACATGTACGAAAAGGTACATTTCAGTTAGCGTCTGGGTGGCGAGGCACGATAAACGGGGATGGTGATTGTTTCGTGGTAAGGAGACATGTCCTACACTCGCTCAATAATTTGACTCTTAAAAAAAGAACAAAGGAATTCAAGTGGAGTGACGTCAAACGCTTTCGAGGAGAGCCGGGCTGAGGTGACCGGTACGAAAATTGTGATTTTGATTAAATTTTAAGTTTGATTGGCGATAAGGGGAGAAAAAAGGAAATACTAACCAGAATACTGTATAATATAATACTACATAATATAATAGTATCTTGATATCTCCACGAAAAACTTCTAAATCTACTTGACAGTTTGTTAAATTGCAAAACCACTGCATGCATCGTGGTAAATAAACAATTGGTCACAACTCTCCCTTTGCACGGGCTCGTCTTCGAAAGAGTTTTTACCAAAACTGACTGAAATTCTCGAGGAAGGTTGCCGATTATTTGTTGGCAGTGCCTTACTGAGATCATTTCAAATGACTGGTCAGATGACTGGCATTTCAAATGATTTCAAATGGCAAACTAGCTCCAGTTACGTTGGTAACTATTGCGTTTAGGTAAATGTGACCAGAAACATGAGAGGATCGTTTGACTAAGGAACCATCTAGATGCACAGTTATAGATTTCCAAGATGTAAAATGTCCACATATAACTGTGGCTTGACACATCTCGGGGATAAAAAGAGACAACACCTAATACGATGCGATATCTCTAAGGAGAGTGAGAGGCCTCCAAAGTCAAGTCAAGTGCAGAGATCAGCAAAAAGCAGATCCGTCGTTGTTCAGCGACCGTTTTCTGATCCGTCGTTGTTCAGCGACTGCTTTCTGATTCACCTTTGTTGCATGGATGCGTCGACCGGGATTCCGGCTCATCTGTCGTAAAGTTCACGTTGTTTAGAGCCCACATTCGGACACCTGTGTGGCGTCAGGAAGATGGTAATGAAGCTCATAAATTTGCTATCCACTTCGGAAAGTTTACAGACACCGTGAGTTTTAGTATGGCTTCAACAATGATTGTCTTTTTCTTCCCTCTGGCAGAATGGTTGGTTCAAACCTTCTTTAGTCCAGTGGTTTTTGCAAAGTCAAACTAAGACCAGTTCATTTATGTCTGTGGAAGTGAATTTCTCTATGCAATAAAAATACGTTGATGTTACATTTGAGCGTATTCGCCAGCGAACGCAGGATGAACTCAAAGAAATTCTGCACGTTCGCGTTCTGACGGCAGCGCAGCAGCTCCTCCAGGATGACTTTCACTCAGACGAATATGATGGCAGAGTGACTCAATGAGCAGCTTTCCTCGTCCGCAGAAATCTAGATGCCGACATTGGTCCGTATCAGGCCAAGTGAATCCGTATTAAAGAGGCCTGTTGTCTCCAGGTGGTCGCAGAGGCCCTCGAAGAGGACTCCTAATGCCAGGCGATATGTCGATCCTCCAGCTCCTTCACGTCTAGCGACTCCCGTTATCACTACCAGATGATCATTGAATTGATAAGCGTAGGTCTTTATCAGAACTGGAAGCATTCGGAGCTTCTGGGCCAGAACCTTCATTCTCCTTCTCCTGTGTGCTGGTCAGCATGAGTACCCCCGGCCTGATCGAGTGCAAGGGGACTCTCATCCCCGTCTGAAGTTCGGGATGTTCCTTCGCTAGAATTCATTCACGGAAAAAAAGAATTTGTTCCCACAACTAACGATTTGGTGAACATAGACATAAACAATTTTTGTTGCAGGAGCAAAGAATTTGCTATGGGAAGCAAAATTCTGCTGTCACAACTATGTGGTCCTCTTACTTAGAGTCTCAGCAGATTGCATTTATTTGCGTCTGTGAGTTCCACAGGTTGTCCTTCTGCATTAGGAGAAGGCGGCATGCACGACAAACATGTTTCCATCACTGACACAAACTCATCCACGCTGTATTCCTGATTCTCCCCTGTGAAATTCTCAACGGCGTTCAAACAGGCGCTCGACGCCATTTCGCCGTTTTCTTCGTGCTGTAACTTAAGGAAACGAGCAATTGCCTTGCAAGGCGCGCTGCCAGTCCCGCTTCTCTTTCTCGCCTGGCCTGTTGCACCAACTCCCACTCACTTAGAGCTGCTTCAAAAAATAAGGTAGCAGTGTCAAATTTCTCTGACCCTGCAAGACAAAACAAAGTCCGCATCGAGATCTTTACATGATCAGCGCCGGCTGGTGCGTTAACTTGGCGAAGGGCTAAAACCAAATCAGGAGAAACAGCTGAAACAGTGCCTAGCGTGTCCGCGATTTTAGTTACCGCGGACCGTTGAAGACGTATTATTTCTGGCCTGTCCCACTTATTGGCGAGACAATCTCTGAGGTAGCCGTGCACTACATGCACCGCCTTTAGAATACGCGCGCCGCTGTACTTGGACCTAGCCGAAACATTAGTAATGTACCAACGGGGCATGGTGTAGAGAGATACGGTGGGGACACTGCGTCGCGCCCATGCAAGAAAGTCCGTTCTACGACGGTCGCCCAGAGAATGTCCGATCTACAAGCGTCGTTTGGAGAATGTTCGATCTGCATTAGCCCGGCTGGAGAACATCCGGAGCAACATTTTTGACTGTTTTGAGATATTGGTGCCATGTTATGTAACTTAGCGAGATACGCAAAATGGCATCAATATCTCATAACAGTCATAAATGTTGCTTCGGATGTTTTCCAGCCGGGCTAATGCAGATCGAACATTCTCCAAACGACGCTTGTAGATCGGACATTCTCTGGGCGACCGTCGTAGAACGGACTTTCTTCCATGGGGGCGACGACTGGGGTACCTGGGGAGGTCCCAGTTTTGGATCCATTATTAGTTACCCAGTACGCCGTCCGCCACGCTGCTCAGCAACGCGTACCAGTGCTTCTCTCTCGCACAGTGACTACCTGTCTCTCTCGCACGCACGGACGGGCGCCGGCGCTACGCTACGCCACACCCGGTACACGTTGCCGAGCAGCGCGGCGGACGGCGTATTGGGTAACTAATAATGGATTCAAAACTGGGACCTCCCCACGTAGGCCCGGAGTGGCCCAGTGTCCCCACCGTATCGCTCTACACCGTGCAACGGGGATAGGTTGAACGATCAGCCACTGGGAATTCGTCAGTAATCCAGTGCACGGTATCTACAGGGTTCACGGACATATCCAAATTCAAACACGTATCGCCTTAGGCCGTTTCCTCACCACTTGCTGTGATGTACTACTGAGTCGTCCTGAACAGCGTTAGGTAGGACAGATCTCTGCGCTTGGCGACGCGGCACTCTGGGATAAGGGCGACGCCGGGGAACGTCTTCAAAAATAGGGTCCCTACACACTTCGCATCGAAGAGTAGACTCGTAGGGAGACAAGAGCAACGTAAGTCTACTGCAAATAGGACCTAGGTCGCGAGCTGAAGCTGAAGGCTTGAGGGCAGGAACGCAGTTTGCATGCACATCAAATCCATAATCATAAACGTAAGATTGGAGGGCTTCATCAAATTTAAACTCCATACCCTCTCGGAATCTGTAAATGTATTGTGTCGTGTTAGTATCCACCATCTCGATTGATCAGGATCACTGCGAAAGTTAAGGATAACAGGCAAAATATGCAACAAAACGCAGGAAGGCTAAAAATAAGAAAGATGAGAAAGGGCATTAGGTGGTACCATTGGTGTAGCGCCCTACCAACACTGAAATTGGTTGATAAATATCCTTCTTGCACACCATGAATATGTCGTCATAATAACGATAGCTGATACCTGAATCTAAATCGTCGTACATTGTTAACGGGGGGAGGCATGCTAAACAAGAGGCGTGCACCTGTCGAACGTCGACACCTCCTGTCTCTAAGTAAGTTAATACATTCACAAAGCAATACGCATAGCGCTGCCGCGCAGCATATGGTAGGGACATGATTCAAAACATCAAAACAAACAGAGGATATGCCAACAACACAGCTCGTCAAGAGACAATAAACACACACAGGTCACAATAGGGTATTGGTCTAGAGCGCTGAGCGGAAGTAGAAGAACAAAAACGGAAGGTGGAAAGGCGCCCGCGCCTCCACTGGGCGGAGTGGGGGAGCGCCCGGGGAGAAGTGGAGGGCAGGCGGGGAGGAGTGCGGGCGCCTTTCCATCTTCCGTTTTTGTTCTTCTACTTCCGCTCAGCGCTCTAGACCAATACCCTATTATTCCTGAGCGGAAGGTTCAGAAGTAGGCTCTGCTATCCAACGCTTGTACAGCTCGTCATTCGTACGCTTTCTGAACATCATTTGTATAGCCTCTATAACATGAAGCTCTTCTAAGATCTCATCCCGCAAGCGATAATTATCAAGGCGGGCGTTAACACCCACTGGGGCTTCCAAACGCTCCTGAACGACGGTC
>NW_026267436.1:340456-348924 GCF_000697945.3 Frankliniella occidentalis | reverse complement strand
TGAAAAGTTAGAACTACGTCAGATCACAACTAACGCGTCGCTATGGTAACAAATGCGTTTGTTGTAAGAAAAAATCCTCGTTTAGGAACCAGAACAGTTGGCAGTTGGCAGTTGCATTTGTTACCATAGCGACGCGTTAGCTGTGGCAGAATTTCGGTTCCAATACCGATTTCTTTGTTCCCGCAACTAAAAAATTATTTGTTATGTCTATGTTAACAAAATCGTTTGTTGTGGGAGCAAATTATTTTTTACCGTGTTGCCGACCCTCGTGTATGACGTCAGGAAACGCAAATGCCCAATCAGACTTGCCGTCACCCGTGGAAAGACCGTCAGTTGCCCCTGCTGTTGCATCATAGTCGAGACAGATAGACTATGTGGATGAGTAGGATCAGTATGAGAGCACAGTATAAAGGGAGGGAGGGAGGAGGGTACGACGCTCTCATACTGATCATACTCATCCACATATCTATCTGCCTATCCGTCTCAATTGTGATACAACAGAAGGGGCGTGCTGGGTGTTGGCCGGGAGGCGAGAACGAGTAACAGCGTGGTGACGCTGAGACGTTGAGCCTATTGGCTAGCGACCGCATGTTTTGTATGTTTATTCTAGCTTATCAGTTTATGGTTACGGTGGTTCAGTGTGTAATAAAAGAGTAAGTACCACAGTATGGTACCACAGGTTTATTGAGATCTTGCCCTATCGGTTCGAAACAGACACTCTGCATTGATGAGTAGGCCTACCTATGAGAAGTTACACGGCGAGAGATGACCTGACCCTGATGACTGCCGACCAAGCGCCCCGGGAGAGACCGGCTCGGCCCAGGGCTGCAGAGCCACCCTGGCCTCGTGTAAAGTTAAGAACGCGTGAGCGTTCACGTGATGTGAGATCTCGCGTAAGAGATGTGCGGGTGCGGTGCCTTATAGTAAGCGAAATTGCCAATAGTTTTGAAGAATTACAATCTCCGTAAACTCCCCTTTCCAAAAAATTATAATTTTGTCAATTTTTAGGTCATTTGGCTTAGTAAGTTAGACACGCCTGAGCGCTCACGTATGAGATGAGTGGTGGAGTGCGAAATAAGAGGGGCCCTATACTAAGCCAAATGACCTGGAAATTGACAAACCCATACATATTTGGAAAGAGGAGAGTACAAAGATTGTAATTCTTCAAAAATATTGGCAAATTTCGCTTAGTATAAGGTGCCGCACATCTCTCACATGAGCGCATAAGGCGCGAAAATATGGAAGCAGGAGGACGTGCGTCGTGCTCCATGACATAACTGGCCTCTAAAAAAATTCTAGACCCCGAGAATAAAGGGATAGAACAAAGATCAATTCTTTAAAATAGTAAACATTTCAATAAACAAAATGAATGACGTTAAGATAAATACAAGTATAAATTAAAGAAAAGCAAAAACGCGTAGACGAGCCAAAAGGATGGCAATTAGAAAAGCTGAACTAATATGACTATCAGTTCTCAACGCGGATGATTCTTGACGTTTCGGACGCAAAATTGGAAAATAAAAATAAATACATGGAATCCTTAATGAGATGTCTGTTTGGTAACCGGGTACAACTAGACTGCTCAGACGACCGTTTCGGCATGAAGCATGCACTGAGCGGATCGTAGACAGATGTGTTTGGAACAGTCTAATTCTGGAACTCACAACAACCGAAAGCAGCAGCCGTTTTAGTACATAATTCATCTGGTCCTTGTGCTCAAGGATGGCTGTTGCGAGTTGAGTGATAACATTATGGTATGTTTTCACGCCCTTGCGAATGGCTGCAATAGCAGATTTAATTTTAACAGCATTAATTTGAGTTGTACTGACAATTTCCGATTGAGACAGTTGCAAAGCATTGAAAGCTGTGCCCAGCTTGTTGACAGATATAAAAACTTAGTCTAGTGAGCGTTCTGTTGCTATTCCTTCCAACCACCTACGGAACTGGCCAAGGAATGGAAGCAGGGAACGGCGTGGCTTCAGCGGATACTTTTTCTTTAAAGAACAATACTTTGCCTAATTCTACAAAAATGCTGGTGCTCGAATTGTCAAGTTGATCAAATACATAGCAATATTCTGGCCAATTTGGAAGCATTGTTACACTGTGAAACGGTGTACTTGCGGTGACTTCTCAATTGTCGTATTGGGCAAGTTGATATGTGAAATGAAACGTCAAAGTAACCATGTCGCGACGAGATGGTCATTCACACTGAAGAGTTTTGTCTCTGTGTGTCTCTTCTTACTGAGTGGTTCGACTGGGTTCGTGTGTATTTGGATTTGCAGGTATCAAGGTAAGATACAAGTTGCACTTTTAACACGTGTATTCAAAGAAGACACTTACGCATATCACTACGACGTATGCCTGCAGAAGTGGCGTATCTGTGAAGAGGCGCGCAACACTGGCGGATCTGCACCGGCCCGGCCAACCCTGGTGGATCTGCGCCGGCCCGGCCAACCCTGGCGTATCTGCTTTCCGGTAGATCTGGTCGCAGTCAACTTTGGAGGCGTATTGCTCATTGTAGGTATATCGTATAGTGTTGAGTGATATCAAAACTCAATCACGAGGATATAAACATTGACATCAGTCAATACTGTACGACATACCCACGGTGAGCAGTAGGCATTCGAAGTTGACTGAGCAGATCAGCTGAAATGCAGATACGCCTGTGATGACCGTCTCTTCCCAGATCCGCCAGTGTTGGGCGGGCCGGCTCAGATTCGCCAGTGTAGCGCGCCTCTTCACAGATACGCCACTTCTGCAGGCACACGTCGACTAATTCACGGGCTGAGGTGTGGCTTGGAGAATCTCCCACCAGCGAATGGCCACGAGCCCGTCCGCGGAGAGATTTGGAACCTTCTGGCAGGTCGAGGCGGGGCTGGGAGGTGTCTTGTTTGTCACCTCCAGCCCCAGGCTGCCACACCATCGGCGTGAGTCCCCCCCTCCCCCCACCCCCCACCCCGGGTCCGTGCTGCGTATTTTTCCCCAAATGCCTAATCAGAAAGATCTCCCGAACCACATCTCACGTACACGGAAAAAAATAAGTAAGCTGTGATAGCTAATGTGTTAGCTGCCAGCGTGACAAGCAATGCGTTAGCTGTGAGAGCTAATCTCTGACTGTGAGAGCCAAGCGATGTTTACTATAGCAGATAATCACGTCAGCTGTAAAAACTAATGCGGGAGAAAGTTTTTATAAGATGTTAAAACTTAAATTTTTGCAGAGTTGTTCCATTTACGTTGTTAAGGGTGCGTCCTTCCTCACTTCTACTGCCCTTAACAAGGAATTAGAACCGACCCGAGTCGGTGTTGAACCCTCGCCCCTCGGCGCTGCGCTCCGACTTGGAGGCACTGGTCGAACACCTTGCTTGTCACGCTGACAGCAAACACGTTAGTTGTCCTAGCAAACGTTGTGCTGGAATAGATAACATATTTTTTTCCGTGTAAGCACCCAAGCCAACACTTAGTCTTACACCGCGACCAGCCGACTGCCCGCACGTCACGCGTTTACATAATACACGATATCGCAGAACCTTGTACTGCCAGCGCTTTGGCACGCTGAATTGCACGGTGTCGCCTAGCCCTACGCTTTGCAGCGGAGCTTAGCTTGTAGACACGGTGCTGTGAATGGTTATATTGTTTGGCGAGCAGTAATTTCTCCAAGCGTGTTCGTTCCTCACTTTCTTGCTGGGCCCTATCAAGAGCGTTCACGAGTGCGTCTGTCGCGTATTTTACCATTGTTTGAGCACGCTTGTCAACTGTAGAGAGTAGTTCAAATGTAAAGTCAAGAAAATCATGAAGCATACGTGAAGTCTGTCCAGGTGTATGTTTAACTGAATTTAGCGTGAAAAAACGGATGAATTTTGAGACCTTGTTTACCATCTTTTCGATTTCTGAAACGGAAGCTATTACAGGGAGGCGGCCCTTTAACCAACTATCCAGTCCCGTGTCCCGTGCCAATTCAACCGAGTCACTCATTCCATTCCAGGTACAAGCGGTAGACATATTACCGTGTTACCGACTGGCGAGGTGAGGAGACCTCAAACTGCTAGACCGGTGCTGTAGGCTACCTCCGAACGAGCGTCGTGAATTCGAAATCTATAAATAGAATTTTAATTAAGGAGAAGCTATGTGTGAACATGCCAAGATGGTAAGTGAGAGAGAATTGATGATTTTCTAATCGTTTTATTGAGTTTCTATACAATAGTGCTATTATTTGCCTAATTTCTTGTGTTATTTGAGAGATCTTAATTTACCAGTTAATTGTTCTATATTTGGACCCTACCCGAAAATGAGCTGGGAGAAGAGAGCACACGGAAAAAAAAAGTTAGCTGCCCCAGCTTAACATTAGGTATGCGAGCCAAAAGTTAGCTGCCTGGAGGACAGACAAGAAAATTAGGAACAGTAGCTTATAATTCGGTGCGTGAGCTAATCTGTGACTGTCGCAGATAAAGCGTTCCCTGTAGTAGCCCAACTATATTAGTTGTCCGAACGAATGCGAAATACCATTCGCTCATACAACTGATGTAGTTGGGCCACTACAGGGAACGCTTTATCTGCGAAAGTCACAGATTAGCTCACGCACCGAATTAATAAGCTACTGTTCCTAATTTTCTTGTCTGTCCTCCAGGCAGCTAACTTTTGGCTCGCATACCTAATGTTAAGCTGGAGCAGGTAACTTTTTTTTCCGTGCAAGGAGTTATGTTTTTCTTCAATGCAAGTCGAGAATTAGTAAAATATACTGCACTCGGATAATCAGTATAATAAGGCCCGATTATGAGGCGTTCGTCACACATTTTAAAGGCTACCATTGTGTAGTCCTTCGATTCCGCTAACGGAAGGTAACACGTGATTGTCGTTGGGGGTTGACGAAGGGTTGCCAGGAATGTTAATGCTTCCTCAACCTCCTCTGCTGTCTCCCAATCTCAGTGAAAATGTTGCAGGCAATAAAAGTTTTTACCCCCTCTCCCCTCTCCTCCCCCCCCCCCTCACCCTACCGTCGAAGGGGTCTATTTGCTGGTGGAGAACCAGTCATAGATAAAGACATTTTCCATATTTGTATATGCACACTCCCCAGTTCCAACTTCAGGGACACGTATTAGCAGAATCGCCGCTATTGAGAGCACTGCTAAATCTATGTCTTGCGCATTCGGATTTGTAATGAATTCTAACAACTCTGTATCTTTGGAGGCTTCCGGTTGCATCAGCATGGGGATAGCCCTTTCCTTAATTTTACAAGTTAATAGCATCTGAAGGTGAACTGGCAGGTGCAGGGAGTCAAGGCAATACAAGGCGTCAGATGAGCAGAGGGCGGCAGCGGCGATTGTTTGCAATGACGATGGACACATGATGGGTTCAATTTTGTCCAATCACTAAGTCTGAAAGACAGAGACAAATCAATAAAGATAAAAAAATAGAATTAAGCAGAACTTTTGTTTTTCTTGTGAATGCTGCTATTTTTTTATAGTGCAGAAGGCTTTTAATTTGACAACTAGGTAGCACGAATGTAATATGATATTCCTAGGGGAACTTCAACAATAAACCCGTCATTCGTTGCAAGTTCTGTAAGAAGGCGTTGCCAACCTGGTGGCGCAAGGAGCTGCTTATTTTTCTCGGCCTGAGGGTATTTGCTAGGGTGCTGAATAACAGAAACAGCTATTAGTTTTAGGCTAGGTATGACAGAAACAGAGGCTAGGGTATTAGCTGCATGCATGCGGTCTTCCCAACTTGAAAGGTGGAAACGGAATGTCTCTAGAGCTTTCATGCACGTTAGATTAAGATGGCGTGGTTCAAGGGTGAGCCCATTCCATTGTTGCAGACTCATGAAATCACATTTTTCTACTAGATGTGAGCCGTGTGCCACTAGAACTTGCTGGAGTGGTATATCAAGCCCACAACCTAGCAAGGTTTGCAACAATCTTGGGCAGATGCACCGAGTTTGGATTTTGGGGTTAGTGAGTTCTTGAAAAAAAGCTTTTAGCTCCGCTCTCGCACAGCTATGCGTATACGCCGGCGGGCTGACAGAGGGTAGACTACTAAGCCCAACATGTCCTATCCACAATATTCTTCTGGAGAAGCGCATCAGGCGGACCGCCTCGACCGCCTGCCTCCTGAGTTTTAGACTTGACAGTAACGCATTTAGCGGTGAAACCGGCCATGACCAAAGCTGATGTGAAATGGAAGGAGGCGAGTTCTCAAAATAGCGCAGAACCGCCCTTCTGTTCGTAGAACATGTTTGGCCAAAACTAATTTTGCTCTGATCATCCAAATATTGAATAGTTTTCCATTTGATTGGAAAACTCAGGTTAACTAAAGGGGAAGACTGAATTGACATTTCAGTGAAACTATCAGCAGTTTCGCGATCAAGAACAAGGCAAAGGGGTTCCTCAGGCGTCGGCCATCTTTGATTAGACAACATAAATTTTTTCATGACTTACAGTTGAAGATTACTCACGCCCTGGGCACGGGAAGCTAACAAAAGAGAGGAGGGTAGGTCAGTTACTTGACATTCCGAAGCGCTCAGAAAAATCCCATAAAATTAGAATAGTATACAGTGGAGCGTTTGGCTTTTGTCCGAGAACATTATTAGAGACCGACCACTCAATAGGAAGTAATTCGCAAGCCTCATGCCATAGCTTCGTATCAAGTATTCAAATATGCGTTTGACGAACTACTTGTTTGGCAGAATATACACTGTACACTGTAACAAATAAGAACAATAAGCGTCATTTCAATGAGAAACTGTGACCATCAGTAGAGGCATTGTATGTAAGAAATAGAGGTGTACTTACTGCGGCTTAGGATTGTTGCTATTAATTTGATCTCAGGCCAGTACTGTTCTATAAATCCTGGTGCAAACATGCACACTCCCAGCGCAATTAAGCTTAGGATGAACTGGGCCATGCCGGCCAACTGGATAGTCTCACTGTGAATAGAGAAATATGTTAATGACATGTAACGATCCTGTGCAATGTTTTTAATAAAATGACGGGAATGCCTGTGACAATCAGATCACCGAAGTGAGAGTAGAGTATCTGTTTATTGTGGAGTAATATGCAAACTACCTCGTGCCTGTCTGTGTGACTTGAAATTTTAAGGGTATCTTAAGGTTCTCGCCTAGAAAACGAAACGTCTACGGCAAATCCTGGCAAACACCCCTTCGGGAGTGAATGATTGGCTGAGCGTTAGCGGAGCCCTATCCTATACTCCGCACTGACCAATAAAGCTTCATTCTGTTCGTCTGTTTGTTTGTCTGTATGCACGATAACACGATAAGGAATAGACGGTTCCCGCTGTGTCTATTTCAAGAAGAATTAAGGAAATAGTCACTGGAAACAGTTCCAAAATTACGGTAAAAACTAGTGCAAATGAACCTTCATAGTTAGAATGGACTTACGCGAGGACAGTTATGTTAAAATGAACTGTTAAATAGGAAAAATATGGGGACTTTCATACTGGTTCCAGTCCTGATTTCCTTACTTCTTCTCGGAACGCGCAGAGCGGGAACCCTCTATTGAGGTAGTGATCTGAGAATTTCAGGGTGCGACTGCCCTAGTGACAGGTCCGGAAACTTCGTCCACGTCAGGCAATGAGCGTCAGGGAGGAAACAGTTCAGAAAGCATTACTGTTCTTCTTTGGATCCGGTTTAAACTGGGTAAAATACCCCATTTAGTTAGTGATCTCGAAATTTTAGGGTTGTTCGGTATCATTAAAAAACAGAGCGACTTCAAAGATAAGCATTCTAGCTCAAAAATTGGATTAAAAAAATAATAGATGGTACCGGCAGAGCCCGTTTAAAGAAGAATTAATGCAATCACCACCGGAAACAGTTCTAAAATAATGGCTTAAATCAGTGAAAACTTAAATTGACAGATACTAGAGATTTAATCGAAGTCATTCACGTCGAACTGCACAGTCAAATGACAAAAATAAGTGCACTTTTGGAACTGGTTCCGGTCCCGACTTCTTCATTTCTTCTCAAAAAGCGCACTGTCGGAACGGTCTATTGGAAAACCAAAGGTCACAAAATATAATTTTTAAAGAAAATCTTTTAAATAGTTCTCTAAGATCAACATCTGAAAGTAAAGCCTCTGACAAAATTTTCGTCCGTGTGCTGTGTGCATGCTCTATTAGGTATAATCTTAAACGAGGACTTCGTCCGCGTCAGCCATTGAGCGTCAAGGAGGAAACCAGAGATAACTACAGTTATCTCTGAGGAAACAGTTCAGGAAGCATTACCGTTCTTTTTTGGATCTGGTTTGAACTGGGTGAAATACCATATTTTTATCTCATTTTGCCGAGATGAAGCATTCCAATAGGGTATTCCAATGGAGCGCGGAGCGGAAGCAAGAAGAACAAAAGCGGAAGGTGGAGAGGCGCTGTTTTGGTGGTGTATTCTTGCTGAGTATTACTATGGATACGGTGGTTCTAGTGGTTCAGTATTGGAATGATAGAATAGGTTTCGGTACCACAGG
>NW_026267436.1:336009-340191 GCF_000697945.3 Frankliniella occidentalis | reverse complement strand
TCGCCAGCCATCGAACTAGCCTCAGAACAGGGGTGCCTAGCTAAACTAATAGGGCTCGTCCACGCTGGGCGCATAAGGCGCGAAAATATAAAAGGGAGGGGACCTCGCGTCGTGCTCCACGACATTAACGGCCACCAAAAAAATTCTCGACCCCGAGAATAAAGGGATCAGAAGTCAATTAAAAAAAAAAAGGTTAACGTTTCAATAAAGAAAATAATTGAAGTTAAGTTAAATACAATTTTAGAAACAAAAGCAAAAATAAAAGCGCGGACGACCACCCAAAAAAATGGCAAGTGAGGAAAAAAAAACTGAACTAATCTGACTAACAGAATACGCGGAAGAATCTTGAGGCGCAGATTGCAAAAAAAGGTGAGTAAAAGTCCCTAAAGAGTGTCTGAGTGGTAACCGGATACAAGTGAATTTAATTAAAAACTATAGCAGAGTACCGTCTAATTGAAACGCAAGGAAACCAATACGCACAACAGGTAAAAAAAAAGTTGAGCTTAAGAAAAAAAGTTACCGAGAAAAAAAAATGAGTAAAAAAAATTGGAAGGTTAAGCAAAAAGACGAATAGACCCATTATGGAATGAACAATTAATCAAAGGTTATGATAAAAAGGAAATGACTTGAAAAGTGCGAGAAAATACATTCAGAAGTTAAACTACAATTAAACGTGCTGGTGCATTAGAAAAAAACAAGTGAAACACAACTAACTAAACAACACACACAAGCAAGCATACCTCGCAAGAAATCTTTTTATTGTATGCCTATACTGCTACGAAAATACCAGCCATATTTTACTTTAGTACATTGTACAACAAATAGCAGAACTAAAATGTAACCAAAGCAGAAAAAAAATTAACTAGAAAGCTACACACAGATGTTACTGAGTGAACACACTTGAAAAAAAAAAAACGAGAAAAAAAGAAACATATAGAAATGAATATTTAGGTTAACTACAAGATTGTGAAAGTAAAACTGACATAAAACTTTTAAACCCTCAGTGCAAAAACTCCTAACGGGAATTAAAATAAACAGCAAATGGCAACTAATACAACAGATGGATAAAAAAAATTACACACAAAAAATTGAATTATAGTAATAAATCCGATTGTACGAGGAACGCAAAGAAAAAGGAACTATTTACAGAAAATGGTGACGTCTCACCGAAGAAGGAAAGAAAAAGAATATATACAATTGTGCGTATGCAGCACGACACGCTCCCAACGTAACACACCGGTGGGCCAGCACTGGCGAGGCAAGCTCACCAGCAGAGCCGAACACTGACTTTAAGACTGACGTCACAGTGCCGGTCTCTGATCAGTCACATGTCTTTACGATTGATCTGACCGCTGGACTTCCCTCGATGTGTGCAACTCGTCAAGAGAAAGGGAACTCTGAGCAAGGCGGTTCTGCCGCAGCGCAGCAGTAGCCTTAACTGCCCTTTCTTCCATCTCGATGTCCTCGGAAGTATGGTGACTCTGGTCCTTGGCACGGGGCGGCGGTGACGGAGATGCTGTCGATTTTCGAACACAGCACCACCGCCACGCACACAACCCAACACGCCAACATCCACTGAAGATTTGAAAGCGGGACTCCAGGAACCAGCAGGAACCCAGTAGTGCCAGCACACAGAGGATGGACCATATAACGTATTCCACCTTCCCACCGCCAACCAGGGGTAGGTTTTCCCAGTGGGAGTCGCTGGGCAGCGGGGAAGGGGTAACGAGCATCAGGGGCGCCAAAGTCAAGTTCGAGGCCAAGACTGCCGCAACGTGAGACTTCGGCACAAATAACTCGACGGATGACAATCGGTCACCCGCCCAGGAAGCATCCACGTGCATGGATTGGGTGGCAATGCAGGCTGAGCGAGGGTGGATTATAATTTCTTGTTTTGGAGACATGTCTTGCGCCGCACACTCACAGGGTAGCGATACCTCGTACCTACCGGAATTTATCGGATATAAGATTCTAACCATTTGATCCAGACATATAATTTGTACAGGATACCTCGGATTAAGAATAGAAAAAGTGGAGCTGTTTAACAACTGAACGGTTGTTTGAGTGATATCATTGCACATCATTGGGCACTTCTTACTGATACTAGACACGTTATTAATGTGAAAAAGATCATGTAAGCATACATCGATCCCAGACGGTGAGTGAAATCTAGGCAACAAATAAACGGATGACGAACCTATAAGAACGGGATCAGCCAGCGCGCGTAGGTGCACGCCATCCGAGGCAAAACGGAGAGGCCGCTCAACAATTTGACAAGTAAGTGAAGTACTGAGGAATTTAAGCGGAGTAACGTCAAACGCTCTCCAGGCGGACCGGGCAGAGGTGACCGGTACGGGTAGAGTGATATTTATAATTGAAGGTTCAACCATGGTACAGGAGGCTAAGGCGAAATCATAATATTGAGAAATGGAATTAAGTAGGAATTTAACACTGTTTGCATAGAGATTAGCGGTGTTGTTGAGCAAGACTTCGTGAAGTTTGGCCTCGGGCACAACTAGGCTGCTGAGGCGCCCGTTACGGCATGAAGCATGGACAGATCGTATAGTGGACAAATGCGTTTGGAATAGACTTATTCTAGAATTTACAACAATTGAAAGTAACAATCTTTTAAGGACGTAATTCATTTGATCTTTATGTTCAAGAATGGCGTTGGCAAGTTGAGATATAGCAGTATGGTAAGATTGGAGATCCTTGCGGATGGCTGCATTGGCAGACTCTATTTTGACAGCATTAATCCTAGTTATGTTAACAATTTCTGACTGAGATATTTGCAGAGCGTTGAAAGCCGTGCCCAGCTTGTTTACCGACGTAATAACGGAGTCTAGTTGGCGTTCCGTAGCAGTTCCTTCCAACCACCTACGGAACTCACCAAGGAACGGCAACAGAGATCGGCGCGGCTTCAGCGGTACTTTGTCTTCGAAAGACAACACTTTACCTAATTCCAGCAGAATGGCCGTGCTTGAATTATCCAGTTGGTCAAACACAGAACAATACTCTGGCCAATCAGGTAGCATTGATACACAGTGGAATTGTGTACTCGGTGCCGCCTCAATCGTCGTATTTGGCAAGTGCATGACGAAGGACACGTCAAAGTAACCGGTTGCGACTAGATGGTTGGTCGCAGTCACGTGCACTGCCTTGGTCTCTACGACAGCAACGTCGTCACCGAGTGCAGGTAGGTGGCCAACAAGGGTAGCCACCAGCACCATAGCCGCGACAAGCCGAGCGAGGGTCATGTTAAGTGATTAAAAAGCTACTGCGCTCAAAAGGCGGCAGAAAAGAAAAAATAGCAGAGTAACTGCAAGCAAATGAGAAAAAAAAAATTAAAAACGGTAAGGCCATACTCAACACACTGTACCGGCAGTCCAGAACCGACAGGCTGATAACTCAAACACATATAACCAGTGGTACCACCCACAAAAAAAAAAGGAATACACAAAGATCTAATAGCAATATCAAAACAAAACAAAGAAAGTGAACGAAATGTCACCACACACTTAGCAAAAGCACGCACAGAGCGTGAGAAAATTAAAATAACTTAAAAACTTAGGGATCCCATTAACTAAAAAGAAATTAAGGCCATTCATTATTCATTTTCAAGAGCTCGAATGCATTTACTTTCCATTAAAATCATTTATGATGCATTTTCATTATTCAATTAATTCAATTCCATTAACCAATCAATATTTTCACTATCCAACCACGATCAAGAAAGATATAGAGAGAGAAAAATGATATAGGAGAAGAACAGGACACAACATTGTCATAGAGAGAGAAAGAAGAAAAAGGAAATAGGAAAAATAAAATTACAATTTATGAACAAACATGAATCCGATGGGGGCCAGGCCTTGCCCTTACACGAGACTGCAGGTTTGTCGCACCACTGTGGGGTCGCGTGCCAAGCGATCCACAATGGCCGACACTGTAAGAAAAACAACAGGGGGAGAAAAAAAAATCACAAAAGAAAGAGCAAGGAGGTACACAAGAAACAATAACACTTTCAATAGACACACTTACACTAATAGCAACAAACAAGAAGAAGAATAAAAAGAAGAAAAGAGAGAAAGCAAAAAAAAAGAAAACACTTTAAACAAAAACTCATAGATCATCTTCAACAGTACACCACAATAAATCATTATCATCCAATTCCAAATGGGGAGG
>NW_026267436.1:324896-335363 GCF_000697945.3 Frankliniella occidentalis | reverse complement strand
ACGGCAGAACACACATCAGAATGCAAGGTACGGGGAACGCCGAAGCGAGAAAAATAAGTTTTAAGGTGCTTAATTAGTTCAGAAGAATTAGTGGTTTTGCAAGGAAAAAGACAGCAATAATTAGAATAAACATCACACACGAGCAAACAATGTGTGAACCGATTCTTTTGTGTATAAACGTGACAATAATCAATCATGACATCATCAAAAATGTCATTAGCACCACGGGGTTGAAGAAGACCAAATTTCTGATTTGTGGCTTTAAATTGGCCACATAAAGTTCAAGACTTAACATACTGTTCAATATCTGAGTACATATTCTGCCAAAAATAAAATGACGAAATAGACAGTTGCAAAATTTTAATACCAGAATGCACAGTTAAATCATGAAAATCTTTAAGGACAACAGGGACTAATTTTGAGGGAACAACTGTCCGAGAAACCTTTGAGTTTGTTACTAATAGATTATTTTTTAGCCTAAATTTTGGAACCTTGCGCAAGAACGCATCAGAGGTTTTGTCTGCGTTTGAAAGAGATTGGACAAATTTTAACTAATTTGGGATCATTCCGTTGATATTCTATAAATTTGGAAGTATTTGGAAAAGGGATGCTTTCTTCAAAATCAGTAGGAGGTGGGATCTGCAAAGAGGTAGGGGGTGAGGGGTGAGGCACACGTGGTCGACGCCACAAGCAACAAAGGGGAAAAAAATTGTGAATTTTAAACATAACAAAGCATAGAAACAAGATAAAATGCACACATAACACTTCACTTTTTCACGTCGCGGCAGTACACTGCAGCACAACACTTCTTGGCTACACAGTTCAAAAAACAAAACAAATAAACAGCACAAAAACAAAGTAAATCATACACTCAGAGGATAGGGAGAAAAAGATAGATAGGGATAGAAAGAAAAGGAAACTCCAGCTTTTTGGTCGGGTCAGATTGGATTTGAGTCGCGGCGAAAACGAAAACGAAAATCTCAGAAACAAAAACTTAAAAAAATAAAACCGGGTTCCCGGCGATGCACCAATGTTTTGGTGGTGTATTCTTGCTGAGTATTGCTATGGATACGGTGGTTCTAGTGGTTCAGTATTGGAATGATAGAATAGGTTTCGGTACCACAGGTTTATTACGAGCTTGCCCTATCGGTTCACACAGATGTACAGATGAGTAGGGCCTACCTTGGATGTGATACGGAGCAAACGGTGATCTGACCCAGGCTGGAGCTTGCCGACGACTGACGATACAGCGCCCCGGGAGAGACCGGCTCGGCCCAGGGCTGCAGAGCCGCCCTGGCCTTATCAGCCCTCCCCGAGATGCACTCGCCAGCCATCGAACTAGCCTCAGAACAGGGGTGCCTAGCTAAACTAATAGGGCTCGTCCACGCTGGGCGCATAAGGCGCGAAAATATAAAAGGAAGAGGACCTCGCGTCGTGCTCCACGACAGCGCCCGCACTCCTCCCCGCCTGCCGTCCACTTCTCCCCGGGCGCTCCCCCACTCCGCCCGGAAGAGAGGGGGACGGCCCGGGCACCTTCCCCCCTTCCAGTTTTGTTCTTCTTACTACCGCTCAGCGCTCCATTGGAATACCCTATGAAGCTGAAATGCAGAAGAATGCAGGGAACAAGAAAACGGTAGTACCCATGCTGAAGCATAGTAATTTCCGTTTTCTTCATCCCCGCATTCTGTTGCATTTCAGCTTTACCGGAATGCTTTACGCTCGTTCTTCTTTCCTCGTCGTCTGCTTCGAGACAACTTTCTCTAATGAATGTAAAAGGTAACTCATTCCTAGCACCAACCGCATCGAATCGTGTTCAACGGCAAGGAACGTTGCATATACTGCCCGATTTTCGGTGTTTTTGTTCTGAAGGACGTGCAGGGGCCGGGCCTGCTTGGCCTGCCGGCGGCGATGGTATAAATTGACGAAAAAATTTGGATTGCACCATCGAAAAGAGCATGGTCCAATTAGTCGAAATCGGTCAAAACATAAAAAATGTCAAAAAAGTCATTTGAGCGGTTGTTGAGGTGGGTCGGCTGACTGAGCGGTTGTCGAAGCGCCTTCACGGAATGAGCGGTTGTCCAAACCGCTCGGCAGACTAAGCGGTTGTCGTAGCGCTCCGGCAGACTGAGCGGTTTTCGCTCTGAGGTATCGTCTTGCCATTTGCTTATCCCTGTTAGGACATGGACAGTTTCTTCGACCTTTGGAATGGCCCAAGAGCAAAGGAAAGCAATGACCAGAAACTCTTTAGAGTCAATGTTACAGATCATTCCCCCAACATCAAGGAGGATATGTGGAATACCATCATTTCTAAGCTGCAGACATGGACATTTATCAGAAAGAAAGATGGTGTCTGACACATTCCTCCATGTGTGCAGAGATGGATTGAAAATGTTCAATCATTTCGTGTACTGTGGTGCTCAGTGAAAGAAGAGGTTCGTGTGTTAAAACTGCGGCATTTAAACCAAGATGCTCTTGAAAAAAATTTCTGTCTCATCTGTCAGTGTGGGGGCAGTAGCTCTGACCTCAACTTGGCCCAGTTCACTGCTTCTATGAAAACTTGCCTGGTTAGCAGGTTCTCAAGACTTGTTAGTGCTGACAGTAAAAATTGCCAGGATGATGAGTCTTTCATGATGTCAGATCTGAGTCAGTATTTACTATCAGAAGAGAACCCCTCAACTGCACCACCAGTCGAGCAGTCTCTGCATCATAGGGATACCCCAGACAATTTTGGACATCGCCCTAGAGTGCAACCCACCAATCTTCTAGTTCGCCAGGCGCCCACAGAAAAGTGGATTGAAATTCTACATTCTCTGCTTAAAAAATTGACTGCTCTCACTGTTCTAATCTACTAACGTCTTCACAACAACCTCTGTTTTATAATTCTATATCTTCTCAATTTTCATTTCCGTCTCAAAATCTAATATCTATCTATCTATCTTGCCAAAATGTATTTGAAAGACAATGTAAAAGCGTATTGTACAAGGAGAATGTTTCCAGTGATGTTGCTACATTGTTTCAAAATGCTGTACAGTGGGAGCATGAGAGAAGGGCGCCCTGGAGTCCAAGCTTCGTTCGGCCGGGACCCCGTCCGGCGACCTGGGGAACCAATTTACTCGCTCCCTGTGCGCCGCACAGCAGTGGGCGAGGTATGACAGTATTCGGGAAGGTGAACTGCATCCGGTGACACCCTTGCCAAAACTGTCCGACCGCGGAGAGCCGAGCGCCAGCGAGATAAGCGGTGCGGAGCGGCCGCGGCGGGACCTGCGTCTTCAGTCCGGCTGCGGCCGGCCGCTAGGAGCGCTAGTGTCGCGCCGAGGAATGGACGTTTTATGCCGTCAAACCGCATCCGGACTCCAGATCAAACTGAAATTTGGTACCGGGGGTTTGTCGATGGCGCTGAATCCAAAAATAACAATTTTTTTGAAAAGGGGGCCGTCCTTAAAGACGATTTATCGGTCGTTATTTCTGAATGGCCTTTAGGGACGGCCCCCTTTTAAAAAAAAATTGTTATTTTTGGATTCAGCGCCATCGACAAACCCCCGGTACCAAATTTCAGTTTGATCTGGAGTTCGGATGCGGTTTGACGGCATAAAACGTCCATTCCTCGGCGCGACACTAGCGCTCCTAGCGGCCGGCCGCAGCCGGACTGAAGACGCAGGTCCCGCCGCGGCCGCTCCGCACCGCTTATCTCGCTGGCGCTCGGCTCTCCGCGGTCGGACAGTTTTGGCAAGGGTGTCACCGGATGCAGTTCACCTTCCCGAATACTGTCATACCTCGCCCACTGCTGTGCGGCGCACAGGGAGCGAGTAAATTGGTTCCCCAGGTCGCCGGACGGGGTCCCGGCCGTACGAAGCTTGGACTCCAGGGCGCCCTTCTCTCATGGTGGGAGGGTTTGCTGTGTCCCGCACACCACAATGCGAAGGACATCGTCAATATCCTCTTCAGCCAAATTGAAGAGACCCTCATTTACCAAAAATGTAGGGATTGCAATGCTGAGCTGAGGGCTAAAGTGTCACGAAGAACCAGGCCAGCTCTCGTCACAAAAAATTCTACTGGCCTTCGTACAGATGAGGAGGCGGAGTTAGACCCTGAAGACCAAATTCTTCTTGGCATTATGACAGGTTTATTATACAGTATTTATGAACGGGTGTCATCGTGTTGGGTGTTAGTACTGTTTAATAAGGGATAGGGATAGCTCCACTTACCTGAATACTTTCATTTTGTTAGTCTCTCTATCCGCACAACAACTCTGGAACGAATTGAGGTAGTTATTGGTAAAACCACAAATGGGTGTGCTGATTTAGTAATAAAATTTCTGGGTGCATGTGATCAGAACTTTATATTACAAAAGGTCCCTTTTGTATTGTTCATGACATCTCATAATGTTTCATCTCAACCTCAAGGGATTTCCAAAGGCATATCTATAGTTTTGGAAGAGCGGTGCATGTTTATATTTCACTTTCTGTTTTTGTGTCACAATACCATTTGTTCTATTTCAGCCTCACATGTTGGATACGGGACAATTTTGGTGCTGGACGCACACAGCCATGTTCCCTGCTGCATGGAACATTTCTCAGTTTAGGTAAGTGGTTTATTTCATTTTAATTAATTGATTCTGCATGTTTTCCCTCACAACCAATAGTTTTTAATAATAGCATTTAATTTTTTGTCTACTAATTATTATCTATCTAGAATTTTCTTGACTCCTTCAAGCTTTTTAGAAGTTTCATTTCATTTGCAGCTCCTGCAGACGCCTCTGCCCATGCTCCAACTGCTTCCATGGCACCACACACTCCAGCTACCCCTAAGAGGGCTCCATCCGCCACCCCACAAAGGACTCCAGCTGCGACCCCCACCCTGTTGAGGACTCCATCCTCCACTACCCCAATGCGGACCCGAGCAGCCACCCCAATCCAGATTCCAGCTCCATCAACACAAACCATGGTGAGTTTCCTTTTTAGCAGATGGTACATTAAAACGCCTACATTAAACATAAAATTTCATATATAGTGTCTACCTCTTGATTAAGACAGTAAACCAAGCGTATTGTTCTTAATTCTTGCAATTGTTGTCCTGTACAAATATTAATCTTGTTCCCTTATTTAATAATATATATCTTTTTATAGACTCCTCGTTAGGTGGCAAGGCACAAAGCGCAACAGGCATGGGCCACACAGGCACCAGCTGCACCATCACCATCACCTCTGCCACCACCACCACCTCTTGAAGTAACCCTTGACAGTCTGAATGTGGCACAGCTAAAAGCCATGCTTAAACAAAAAGGGTTAAAAGCGTCTGGTAAGAAGGATGAGCTGAAGGCCAGACTTCTAAACCATTTGTGTACCTAAGTTTCTATATTTTTATCTTTTGAAATTTGTGTTATTTGTTCAGATACTTTATTATTTGTTTGCATGTTTGTATGTCTGTTTTGTTATGTGTTTCTGAGTTTATATTTGACTTTGGTATGACTTTGCTGTGCAAAATATATCTTATTTTGACATGACCCTTTTGTTTTCTTTCTAATGTCTAAGCTTAACCTCCGTTTGAATCTACCCTCTCCTCTAAACAGTCTATCAAACTCCGGGAGAGAAACAAGTACGCTTAGGAGGGAATATCCCTGTGGTACAGGGATTTTTTGTTGAAATACAGTTGGCAGTACAGACCGCCGCCTCGTGACGTCACGTAGCAGGCCCATAGCATGGGAGTTGCCTGGGGTTGGACAGACGGACGCGTGGACCGGACATAGTTCCGGGCGGAGGCGGCAGGGGGCGCCAGCTTCCGGTGCGCGCAGGTGGATGGCGCGAAAATGCGTTGGGATGGCGGTTTTGTCGCGGTTCCGTGACACTGCGTGTATACCCGCTAAAAAACCAAGACTCACACTCACAAGGGAAGGTTTTTAGGTGTTACCCACCAATTTCGCTGAGCGCGATACATATTGCAGGGGACATATGTAGATTAAGATTGGCACCGGTTTTAGCTGCCCATACTATGTTTTTCGTTTGTTTTGGACAATTTTTAGTAGGAAAACATCATAAAACCCCAGCTTTAAATCCCTTAGGGAAAATAACTATGGATTTAGTTTTCCTTATGGAAATTTTCCACTCAGGATTTTTCCATTTCCCAGTGAGGAATTGAAACACTTTTCCATCTGGATTTTCATTTTCCATACTTTCCGTTTTCTATACTTTTAATTTCCATAGAAAAAAAATCCCAGATCACTCTGGAATCCGTATGGAGTGTGTGAAGCACAAGCGGCACCAAGTGCCACATTTCGTAGATAACAACGTGCTTATGTGAAATTTCGCTAAAAACAAAGAACATGGTGTTATTTTTGAAATCCGGCCATTCGTTTAGAAGATACAGCATAATTGAAAAACTCAGTTTTTGCTTTCTTCACGACAATACAGTGGCAACAATACACTCTTCTAGGAACTTCAATCAGATTACCTCTGTAACACTTCCCAGCTTTGAATCCCTTAAAGAAAACGTATCTGGATTTAAGTTTCCCGATAGAAATTTCAGAGTCACTCTGGATTTGTGACTTTCTTTAAGGAAAATGTTTTTTCCTCTCTGGAAAAAAATCTTGACTTTCCATATTATGGATTACATCTGGAAATATCTTGTAGATTTTGTTTCCTTAAGGGATATTTTTCCCATACTGGATTTTCTAAAATTTCCATAATGGAAATTCAGATTCATCTATAACTTTTTTTTAAAGCACCGACCCTCGCCCAGCTCACAGCTCACCCGGCCGGAGTGTGCGAGGGAGAGAGTCAGGTAGGAGCCCGTCCCGCGCAAGCTGAGTCTGGGCTTCCCACCTACCTACCTGCACGGCGGCCCCGACTGAAGGTAGTGTGAACAGGCCTTACAGTTGGCCCCGACCCAGGCGTTAATCCCCCAACCTGTCGAGATTTTGGACCCACGAGCAGACCTCTCATGCCGCCACCGTCTCTCCCTCCAATGTGGTTAGCAGCCACACTAAAATTTAGCACTCATCCAATTTCCGACACCATAATACCCAAATTTAGCTAAATTAGTGAGTTTGGCAATCCATGGATGCATGCTTGCATGCTGCACGTAATAACACACCCATTATGTCTAAATCATGTATGCCATAATATACTATTTTATTATGAAAAAAAAGCAGGTTATTACAGTTTGTTTTCCTCATTGGTTTCGTGGTTTCACATTCTTCATGGGAGTGGTGGTTCATGAGGTATGTGGATTAACTAATGTAAGTAATTGGTAGAATAAAAGGTAAACACCCAAATCAGACCCATTTTAGTACCAACATACTCCCTCTTGTTTTAAGGCACTAAAAAAGGCTTCGGAACTTTCCAAAATCCCTCTGAAATCCTTTTTGTTCTGAAATCCCTCTGAACTCCCTTTTCCCCGCGATACACGCCGTTTCAGAGCAAATTTTGAAAATGGTGAAGGAAGCTTCATAGGTCACTTTTAACATGTCAGGCGAACTCACATGGCCGGTAAGTACTCTGAATATCTCCAATATGTATATATACATATCGTTAGAAGCAAACTTGTAGCTAGGATCTGTCGGTTCCCGTGGACAACATGGCCACGGGATTCCAAATGGGATTCCGAAGGGATTGAGTGTAATACCATGGTGGAATCCCATGTCCCTGTTTTGACCCGTTTTGGCAAGTTTTCGGGATTTAGGATCTTGGACTAAATTGGGATTTGGAGTTAGGAACTAAAATGGGATTCTTTTTTCAATAAGGGATAGAATAATACACACCTAAGTGATTCCATATTTATTAATGTAATCCTGATGTTCCCTTTCCATGTTTATGTTACACCGTACCATATGGCAAACACCCAGAAAAGCCCGTTCTTGCATCAAGCATTTTTTGCTTGAATCAAGTGCAAAATGTACTTGATTGTCTCGAGAATATTTTGGACATGAATTAAGCCCAAATGGCCCTTAAATTGAGTAAATTTTCTTGATTCAAGCACGAATGTTCTCGGTTTCAGTCGAAAGTGGGCTTGAATCAAGTGCCGAAGACAGTTGAGAACAGTGCGCATAAAACAAGAACACGCTTTTCTGGGTGAAGTTCCTGGTCCAAAAGTGTATGTTACTAAATTTATCTGTTGATTAAAAAATATTTGCAATATTTTGTTCACGGGAAAATTCATGTTGCTTTCATTTTTCAGGAGCAGTGACCACAAAACGCTCCAGTAGTGAGCTGTTGGCTGGGCCTGGTACTCCCAAGAGACCAAATGTTGCCGCATGTCTCAAAGGTAAGAGCAACTATTAAATGATCACTTGACTTTCTTCTCATATTGCCAGAATACTACAATCCTTGGTTGTTTTTTGTTTTACAGATGTTACTTCTACACCACTTCCACCGCTGCTCACTCCTCGAAGAATTCCCCATGTTACACCTGCAAGGGTGCAGGTGCAAACTTCTACTGGAATTGGTAAGCATTTAAATTCTTGTGCGTAGCACTTCAGTGGAATTCATTTTACTAATGCATTTTCTTGATTTGTTTCCAGACTGTACACCATATTCAGGAGCCGCCGCCACTCCAGCAAGGTTAAATGTGATGGCCTCCTGGTCTGGACACCCATCCCCATCCAGCCCTCAACCCCCTCAACCTTCACTTCCACCTGAACCAATGCCCCCAGAGACTCCTATTTCAAAAATAGCAGTTTGTTTCTTGAGAGCGTTTCTGAAAGGTGAAGGTGTTCCAGGGATTAGCCGCTGGAGGAAGGAGCAGCAGCTTGATGTTACCATGCATTTATTTAATTTTGTTCATCAAACAATTTGACTTTGTTTTTGTACTCAGTCTTTTGAGTACTTAGAATATCAAGATCTTTATTGTCCTCCAATTTCGTAAAACAAACAATTTGGCCTTTTGTGTACTTAGTCTTTTGAGTAATGATTCTTCATTGTTTATTTAAAATAGAATTTTGATTGTGTGACTTCCAGTTCAATAAATCGTACTGATTGGCTGAGCCAATAAACTAAACTAAATTTAGTTTAATCAAAACTAAACTAAACTGTGAAGCCATAACATGGTCGGGATGGGCTGTACACAACGGCTCTCCAGAGTCAGCGTGAAATCAGTCCCACTGCAGCCAACGTCCGCATGACAAAATGCAGTGCAAAGTAAACTAGGCAAAGTTCCAGCTTTAGGCTGAGCTCAGTATTCTTTCGATTTTTTATGAACTGAAGAATTAGTATTGGTGCTTTAAATTATTTTTGGTTGAGATTTAATGTAACTGGATGATGTGTGTTTCTCTTCTTGTGTTGGCAAAACTTTTTTCTTCCCATTGGTTCCAGCTCGATCTGACATTGCAATCTGAATGTGACGAGTGATGGGAAAAAAACGTAATAACCTCAGAAGCGGGAAAATAACCCACTGTGTACGTAAATGTTTTCTTTAACAGAAAAAAAGAAAGCGAGGGTCCAGGGGGCGGCAGCCCCCTTGCTCCTTAATATTTAAACATTTGAATACCAGTATTAAAACCAACAATCCTAAAAGTGAAATAATTTGAATCGCCATAGGCCTGGCGAGACTTTAAATTCTCTTTCATTCAGTTACCCTAGCAATACGCCCGGGGGGCCTTAGCTCAGCCAACATTCACCGAATGCTACTAGTATATTTATATTGTTCTGAAATTCTATCTTCTCACCAAAGGGTCTCAGACACGCGGCCCGCGGGCCACTCGGGCGAGTCTCGGGCCGCAATGGGAGATATAGGCGGGCCGCGCCGGGCCGGCTGGCAAGCGACACAGCTCGGCAGCGAGCGGGGGGTGTCGGTGCAAGCATGCGTCCGAAAACGGCAGGTGGACGTGAGATGGGGTTGTAGCGCACACTGTTAGAAATTCCGTAGGCTAATTACGGAATTCTTATGGAACTCAGCGTATATTCCAAATACGGTACCAAACCGTAACGGGATGACTTTAGTTTAAAGATACGGACTTGTCCGTATTGCAAATAACGGTGCATCCCGTACATTTTCCCCGTCAAATTAAATACTAGGTAGATGTACGCCAGACCACGTCTCGCTTAACAGGCTTCGCGATATCTCACGAAACACTGTTACGCTATGACGCGCCTGGCATACATCTACCTAGGCCTGCGGCGCTGACACCCGAGTCGGGCAAAAGGCAGAGTCGTTGATAGGCCTTCGGCTCCAAAGGACACAACTTTTACCCCCATGATTTTATTTTGACGAGTTGCCCCACCAGAGACCATCAAATATCTGAGAAACAACATTTAAATGGTTCATATAAATGTTATTAAAATGTAATGAAATTTTTTTAACAGTGTGTGTCTATCTGTCTGTTTGTCTGTAAACACGATAACTCGAGAACGGGTTGAGCTAGGTACCTGACATTTTTAGCGTAGCTTTGTAGCATAAAAAGCAAGAACTGTATTGATTTTGAGCCCTCTAGCTTAAAAATTGACCTGTCATAAAAATCAAAAACAAAAACCCCAA
>NW_026267436.1:323419-324846 GCF_000697945.3 Frankliniella occidentalis | reverse complement strand
AAAGGTGACACATTCCTTGCGCATTTAACGCACATTAGTGCATTGAATGCACATTTAGTGCGCATTACGCGCATTAAATGCGCAAGGAATGCGTAACCTTTTTTGCGCATTTTAATGCGCATTACCGCATTGAATGCGCATGAATGCGCATTGGCGCTTCTGGGGCAATGTGAGAATTTGGATTGGATCCGGTATTTCCACACTAGCTTGGCAAGGTTGCGGCCCAGTAGAAACAGACGGCGAAGACCAAGTTCGTAAATTCAGAAAAATGCATTCTTCTGTGAAGACTCAACCCAGATTATTGAAAGCAGGTGTGCATGCCATGTTGTTCAAATTGAAGATTGGGTATTAGTACCTCGTGAAGTTTTATGAAATATGTTTATTGCAGTCTAGTTTCACAATACACTTCGATTCGGAGGGTGAGATGTTCAAAACAAACAGTCTCCAATTTAAATATACTTCTATGACCTCTTGAATTAAGCATTTGTCTGGTCAACTTTTTTAGGTATTTAGCATGATGTTTTGCAGTATCATAACAAAAATATCTTAAAATATCAAGATTTACAACATGAGCTAATTACAGAAGCATTTAAATGTAAACACTGTTAATTACAACAAACATTGTGGCTGTTTGGGTTCCAGGAGCAAAATTAATAAGTTATGTAAAAATATATTACGAAAACATCACTCACTATAGTGGTAGTCCTAAGAAGGGAAAGAGGTCTCTCACATAAATAGAAGAAAATCTGGTAAATTTAAATCATTTCTAATTTACAAACATCACTTTTGGAGTAATATATACAAATTTCTACTATAAACTCTAACGTAAGAATTAACTGGTAAATATATAATAATTGATACATACATCTAACCAAATATTTTTCAATCTTTGTAAACTACCATCAAGGGCATTATATTTTGATGATTCTCATCATCATCCCGTTACGGTTTGGTACCGTATTTGGAATATACGCTGAGTTCCATAAGAATTCCGTAATTAGAAATTTAATAACACATGTTATTAAAAAATTGACAACTTTCTTAAAGAAATATGTTTTGCTCTAACCCTTACGGCATCAACTCCTCAACAAACTTACGGATTTTACAAGCCGTAACCATAGAAGTTTACCGTACCTTACCGGGAGTTGAACCTGGAACCCTTGGGTTGGAATACCCTCGCCTTTGACCACTCGGCCACGAGGATTACGTGAGAGTGGTGGAGCTGTAACGGTCTTATGCCACCACTGGCCGGAGGGAGTTTCCAAACTGTTTAATAAACATGTAATGAAAATTTAATAATATTGTCATGAAAATGTCATAACATGCACTGAAAAGGGGCGTGTAATGAAATTTCAATAGCGTGTAATGAAATTGCCATTAAATTTAATAACACTGTTCTTAAATTAAGAGTGTCATTAAATTTCATG
>NW_026267436.1:321511-322569 GCF_000697945.3 Frankliniella occidentalis | reverse complement strand
TCTCGTATCTCTCAAAATCCAATTCTTCGACTTTCAGTGCAATTTATTATTTTTCCTAATCAATAAGTCAAAATTTTACGGAAAAGCTTACGGTTAATCCGTAACTTAAGAATACGCTTTTTCCGTATGGTTTTCGTAGAAAATACGATAAAATTACGGTACATGCCGTGACAAAAATTTCTTGACAATTCCGTTCAAAATTTCTTTGTAATTTCAAACAGTGCAGTTAGAGCATCTCACTCACACCTGTCGTTTTCGGACGGGGTAGGTGGACGTCCAGCCCGCCTCCTCTCCAACAGCGCATCTATCTCTCTCCCCGGGTGGAAGGATCTACACTTTTGACTGCATCAAACGGGGAAAAGAAACTTAATCAAACCGCTCATGCTATAGAAGTAGCCAACTGCAAGGCGCGAAAAACCCTACTCCGATGGTAGCGGATTTTGGTTCGTCGTGTTGCCGAAATGCTGAGGGCGATTTTCACACGAAAATGACCCAAAACCATTTAAATGTTGTTTCTCAGATATTTGATGGTCTCTGGTGGGGCAACTCGTCAAAAGAATGTGCGAGAGAGAGGGAAGATAAGCTCCACGGGTTTACCACAGAGTGCGCTACGGTTAGTGTGAGTGTTTCATCATTTTCAAGGTGCCCCCACAATGAGCAGGAGGTGAAAACTTTGGGCAAATAGCGGGCTTGCGGTTTGTCAAGTCAAGATGCTGGGTAGGCGATGCCGATGTGTGTGCCGATGGCGATGTGACCACGCCAGTACCGCGTACCGCGCTCGATCAGCGCGGGGTATTGCCGGTGTGCGTGCTGCGCGCCCGGGTCAACCTCTCCCGCCGCCCAGCACGGAGTAGCGCCGCAGCCAGCCAGCTAACTGTCACCGCAGCATGGGATAGCGATAGTCCCCCCCCCCCCCTTATAAACTGAAGAATTAGTATTGGTGCTTTAAATTATTTTTGGTTCAGATTTAATGTAACTGGATGATGTGTGTTTCTCTTCTTGTGTTGGCAAAACTTTTTTCTTCCCATTGGTTCCAGCTCGATCTGACATTGCAATCT
>NW_026267436.1:317581-319896 GCF_000697945.3 Frankliniella occidentalis | reverse complement strand
ATAATAATTGATACATACATCTAACCAAATATTTTTCAATCTTTGTAAACTACCATCAAGGGCATTATATTTTGATGATTCTCATCAGCTTTACTTTCCAGTCTATTGCCAGACTGGCTCCGCAGGGTCCAGTTTGGAAATCTCAAATAAAGCCAAGGGATTCAATTCAAATCACAACAATTGGCAATCTGTTGGTGCTGAGCAAATGTCAATATTACCAATAATTTTCCAAGGTAGATAAGAAGTTTTCAGCACCATGCGCTTTTAATTATAGATTTTCTTGTAAAGTATTGCTCAGCAATGTCGGTAAAAGGGCATTTAACTCAGTCTTCCAACAAATTACGTACATTAGCAACTCCTAATACTGCACGATTCGATCAAAAACAAAAACAAAATCAAAAACAAAATCACATGCTTCAAGTACAAATATTTACACATAAACTTCCAGTGGGAAACTGTTGGTCGAAATGACGTCGATATTGAGTGGATCAATAGTACCTCCGGGGAGGTTCTTCTGCTTCGACGCCATTGCGACCAACTACAATTGAGTGACACTGGCAAATATCAGACAAGTAGGAAAACTACAAGTCATTGATCCGCGCGCAGCAAGTCCTCAAAAACCTACTGACGCGCAGAGTATGGCATATCATAATACAAGGACTTTGCGATAAACCCACATCAATAGGTACTTCGCCATCATCCCAGAATTATTTTTTTTTACAACATTCTTACATTGCCCAGCCGGACCACTAAAATTTTCTTTCATAGCAAAACAGATGCAATGTCTCAATCATTTGAAACAGGACAACTAACAGCACATGGTCGACAGCTGTCCGCATTTTCTTGTCATATGGCATATTTTTATTTAACTATCGTGTACTGGATAAACTGGGCCATACGAGGGGGGAGCGGAGGCGGGGGGTGATCGCACCTATAAATGGTCCACACGAATGGTCTCCCCAGCCACATGCCTGTCGAAGGCCACCAACACTGACTCCCGGGCACCAGTCCGGGGCGATGGTGACACGCTTGGTGGTGAGGTGAAGACCGGCGGCTAGTACCTCTTGTGCTGCTGCCGGCCGTGGCGCCAGTCCATCTGGTCGCGCGTCGAGCCGCCGCCGCCGCCGCCGCCTCCGCCGCCGTGGTGGTGGTGGTGGTGGTGATGGTGGCGCTTCTTCTCCGCGGCCGCGATGGCCGACGGCTTGACGCCGACCTGGCCGTTGTAGGCGGCGGCCACGTCCGTGACGACGAGCTCGGAGCCGTCGCGCATGCCGGCGCGATAGGCGTGGTGCGGCTCGTCCATGGTCTCCTTGCGGCGCAGCGCGGCGTGCACGGCGTGGTGGTGCTGCTGCTGCGCGGCGTGGGCCTTGGCGCCCGCAGACTGGTGCAGGTTCTCCCACGCCTGCCGGTAGTAGCGGTTCAGGCCGCCGCGGCTCTCCGAGCTGCTCGAGTCGTACGAGGCCACCGTGTTGCAGTCCGGCGAGGCTCGGTGGCGGTAGTGTTTGGCACTTCGGTTCCTGCGGGGAAAAGAAAGACGGACCCGATTAGCGAGAGGAGGCGTGATGGCGTTGCGAGGAGAACCGCCCGGAAGCCAGTCTGATGCGTTTGAATGTATTTAGCCAAATGCGTTTACATTTAATTCCAAAGAACGTTACAGAACCATGTAATTGTTGTTATTTCGATTTAAAAAAACAAACAGTCTACAAATGTGAATGCAAGACTCCTCTCATGCTTCGATGCACTCAGCCCTCATGCATTTGTACACTACAATCGATATGCAAGATTTAAAAAAAATCGTACTACAATGACAGCATACACGTGATCTAGAACGTTGCGCATGACTGGGTGGTGGTCACCGCGAGTTAGGGATGGGCGATCTCGATCCGATCTCAGCTAGATCGATCTTTTCCTTTCGATTTTCCGATATTTTAAATCGATTCAATGGCTGTCCGATGTTTTGGGTATCGATTCACGACGATCCGATTTTATATCCGATTCAAAGTATGTAAGAAAATGGCTTAAAAAGCGCCGAAATCTGACTTGCGCGTGTTTGTGGATTGGTGATCCCGATCCGATCTTGGCTTGATCGATATTTTCCTTTCGATCTCCCGATTTTTTAAATCGATTTAATTCGGTCCGATATATCGTTGAATCGATACCCTTCATGTCAAAAGATCGATTCGCAGAGATCGATTCATTTCTTTTCGATTCCCATCCCTACCGCGAGTGCCATATGAAGCATGCAGGGCCTTATTCACAGTGGCAGATGTGTTCGGCGCGCCTGCAAGAGGCGGCATAGGCCAGCCCGCAATACT
>NW_026267436.1:305490-312266 GCF_000697945.3 Frankliniella occidentalis | reverse complement strand
CCGCGAGTGCCATATGAAGCATGCAGGGCCTTATTCACAGTGGCAGATGTGTTCGGCGCGCCTGCGAGAGGCGGCATAGGCCAGCCCGCAATACTCGGCTGTCCCTGGAAACCCCTGGTTGCCTACCCAGTATGCTTCCAGATCTTGTTCCCCCACATTAACACGATGTTGACTCCCAGAGAGATCCTAGCATGGCATCACCACCATGTGCCCACGTGGGACTTATCAAGCACACGTTCCCCATATCCCGCCATATCCCCCTAGACTCCGGAAATTAAAAGACAACGACGAGTCAGGGGGGGGGGGGGCGAATTTGAATAGAACATTCAGCAGTGCAACAATTCCCTATGCGGTTGTACAGGTCAATCCATCTGGACTCGTGCAGCAGACAAACAACGACAACCAAAAAAACATCCAGACCAGAAAAGAACGTTTAACAAACACAACAGCATGCTGTAACAAAAGTAACCATTCACAAAAGTGGGCTGGATGCTAATACTCATGCCGGGAATCATTATACTACACTTTACAGGCAACCAAAACTACAGCCAATAACATTTTATAAAAAGGTAAGGAATGCTCCCAGGGGGTTGTCTTACAACTAGGGCTCTCACTTTTACCCGGAGAACCGGCTAACCCGAATACCCACCCGCTCGGGTAGGAACCGTGTCTGCGAGTAGTAGCGGGTGAAGCGGGCGGATATCCGGATACCCGTCACTACCCGTCGGACTAGGTCCGTACCCGGGTACCCGGCGGTCCGGGTATTTGAGAGGCCTACTTACAACCTCGACAACATGTAAATGCTACTAGTCCAAAATCCAGGCATGTGCAGGGGGAATTTACCGGCCAGACTTTTGTCTCGGGGCTCCCACCTCAGGCTCCCGCCGGCCTAGCGCCAGCGGGGGCTGGGCGTGCAGCCCAGGGTGCAGGCGGGGCCCCCGGCGCCGCTGTGCTTCGGGTTCGGAGTGAAGGGGTAAGTGGCGTACTCGCGCGACCTGTTTGTGCAACGGAGGGGTGTCAGTTCGCTTTCACATCGTGTAACATCACTCCTGCAAAACGGGTCAGTGGAATTTTCTGGAAACATAGGCGGCGGGACAGGGGGAAGGTTACGTATCTTATATTTTTTTGATTCTCTGTATATATATACAAGAAGATGGCTACTTCGTGGGAGAGGCATCCATACTTCATGCTCGTGTAATGTACAGCCGTTAGTGTGGGTCCAGCCCCAGTCCATGCCCACAATGCTCGGTGTGTCTGATGGCTTACTTGCCCCGTGCTCGGTGCTGGCCGGCCGCCGTGCCGGGGCCAGGAGCGGGCTGAGGTGACTGCAGTGGTTGGGCCGGGAAAGGAGGAGGGGGGGGGGGGCTGAGGCTGCTACACTAACTTAACCTACCGGTAACATTGCGAAGACTGGAACTGGAATATGGAATACGGAGGGTAACTACGATTCACACAACAACACGGCACTATGGGCGCCGTCGCGGCCTTTTCCCGAGCAGGCGCCCAGCACAGCGCGCTCCACTTGCGACCGATCGGCCCGGCGCGCCGCCCAGCCGAGCCCAGTCTGAGGATGACCGAATTTCACAGTCCATTTGCCGCGCCTGCCTGATTGTATGCATCCTCCGTTACAAGGCCAGCCGACAAGCTCTACCGCAACAGGGCACGGTGCATACTGACTGCGTCTGGACTAGAGATGTAAATTTATAAGGGGCGGGAAAAGGACGTCGGCAACTTTTCAAGCCGAGAAATTCTCCAGTTTTTAACAGAAAATCTTCAGAATTTACACATGACATCTCAACTACTTCGCCTAGATGACTAGGACTCCCAAAATAAAGACGGTAAACTATTCAAGAGGCGTTTCGCAATCGGGGGAGGAGGGCTACGGGGGAGGGGCGTGTAGAACAGGCGATGCAGGGTGTTGACGTTCCACAAGACTGCGACGTGCGGTGAGGGGCGAGCAGGCCAGCACGGTGCGGTGAGGGGTCGTGCGGTGAAGGCGGTATGGTGAGCAGCAGGGGGTGTTTTTTTTTGTTGGGGGTTGGCCCTCTCTCTCTCTCTCTCACTCACTCACATGGTATACTGTGTTTGCCTACTCCATACTCCGTCCCGTCAGAGCGGGTTCGAGAAATAGCCGGCCCGACTGTGGTACTTGCTGGTGAACTCCCTCCGCCCGACCTGCTGGTCGGGGAAGGGCAGCGCCAGCAGCGTGTACCAGCGCGAGGGCATGCTGCGCGCGGGGGGCAGCTTGCGCTTCCTACCGCTAGGGACAGGGGCGGGGCGGGCGGGGGAGAACCAAAACAAAACACAAGTGTTAGTGAAAAAATAAAACGAAGAAGCGGCCGTCGCTAATCCGCAGCGCTGAGCGTCGCCTCAAAGTTGACAATATGAAATTTATCACAAAGAATTCAATTTAAAAAATCCTGATATGGAATTATTAGTTCAAAAAAGTTTCTAAAGATGTTTCACATTCGTTTTAAAGATGTTTCAGAAGAAAAAAAAACATTTTTAGTCCAACTGATTGATAAAACTTGGTATTCCTTTATGATTTTTAAAGTTTGTCAGGATTTGTCTTTCATCAGATTTTAGAACTGAGGCGCCAAGGCTCAGAAAAGTGACAGCCACAGAAACTGGAATGAATCTTGGTATTAGTCCCAGTGATTGCCAAGAACTGCAGCAAAGGGTACAGGAAGTGATTGAAATGAATGGGAGAGAGAGAGATAGGATAGAAAGAGAGGGGGCAGTAAGTAAGACAGAGAAATTGTGAGAAGGAAATGTGAGACAAAAGAAAGAAGGTTTAAAAGTCTTTGTAAGCATTAGCTCGGATTGGACAAAAAGGCTGCTCTGTAACTAACTCGTAACTTTGCCATTAAAGATTGGCTTTGAGTAACTGAAGAGCGAGTGACTTTGAGAGGTGGATCTCTAAGGTGAAAGGTGATTATGGTGAATTGAAAACTGTGGGGCTGCAGACTACGGCTACAAAATACACACTGCAGTTTAGTTACTCAAAATTCATGGCCTGGTGGGGTAATAGGACAGAAATACAAGAAGGGCAATTATTCCTTTTGGGGATAACAAAAGCAAAAAAGAAGAATAGGGTGAGGAAGGAAAATCCCTGTCAACAAATTGTATATAGTAAGCATTTTGTTTACGAAAGAAAAGTAAAGACCTACTTAAATAGGGCATAGTTATGGGCTTTTCCAGAATCCTTTAGAAGGACCACATACAAGTTGGACAGTTCAATATCAGTTCTTTCCCTCCTGTCTAGTCTTTTTATAGTCAGAGGAGAGTCTCGGTTTTGTGAACGACGGACATGCAAAGCAAGGTGCCAACATACCTTCTGATGAGTATGACGATTGTGGTGATCATAGCTGCTAGGAACACAAACCCTCCAAACACTCCGAGAGCAATGATGGCACCTACAGAAAAATTTAATATGTTACACATAAAATGAGCATTGCTGCAAAAATAAAAGCAGCATTAAGCTTCAGATTCAAGCGGGACTAACCTAGATTTAACTTTGCTCCGAGCGTGTCCCGCTTTTCGGCGTCTACGGCGCCAGGCAGGTCTGCGCCTGGAGAGTGGCCCGCCCTGGAGTTGGAGCCCTCAGGGGTGTCGCTGGGCTGCGGGGGCTGGTTGGAGGCCACGACGATCCTGGGGACGTGGGCCGCCCCACTCGCCTGGCTGTCCGAGCCCGCGGGCCTACCCAGCTCCTGCAGCTCGTTCACCTCCTCCTCCAGCACCTCCTCCTCCACCTCCTCCTCCTCTTCCTCCTCGGGCTGCGGGGGCTTGGGGGCGGCGGCGGGCTTGGGGGGCGGCGGGCTGAAGGGCACCGGCCGCGGCCGGAGGAAGGGCGGGGGCGGCGCGGTGGCGGGCCTCGTGGGCGGCGGCGGCGCGGGCGCGTGCGTGGCTGTGGTGGACGGCGGCGTCCTCGGGGTGGCGGGGGACGTCCTGGCGGGCAACTTGCCGCTAGGTCCGACCGGGGCGGGCTTCACGTCCTCTGCAAAAGGTACGACCACTGTCACCTGCACGTCCTCGTCGGCACTCGTCGTGGGGCGCGGGGCGGCCCCGCTCCACTCACCTTTGCAGACGGGCGGGTCCTGGCTCCACTGGCCGGTGGGCAGACAGGTGATGGTCTTGGGGCCGAGCAGCTTGTAGCCGCGCGTGCTGCAGCCGTACTCCACGACCGAGCCCACGCGCGTCGAGTTCGTCTTGAGGACGGCGCGACCGTTGGGGATGGCCGTCGGCTCCTCGCACTCGATGGCTGCGGAAACAGAGGCGACATGGGCATTAGAGAGGCTGCTGGGCTGGAGGCGCTGGAGGAGTCGCCGTGACTGTAGGGCATGGCTCCAAATATGGCGGGCTCTCAAAAGGATGAGGATGTTTATTGGAGTTTATAGAATACCCATGATATTTGCGACCCGGGGGCCAAATATCATGGGGCCCCTACCAACTTCAATAATTCTACCCATCCTTTCAGGACCCTAAAATATTTGAATCCCCCATTTTGGGGCCACTACTCATCCTTTCGGGAGCTTATAACATTCCGATCCCTTTTTTTGGGGACCTCATGATATTTGGATCCCCAGTGGTTTTGCGCACTCACCCTGGCACTTGGGCGGCGGCCCGTTCCACCGCTCGTCGATGTCGCAGGTGAGGAGGGCTCGGCCCAGCATGCGGAAGCCGTCCTGGCACGAGTAGAGCACGCGCGACAGGTAGGAGACGGTGCCGTTGAGCAGGCGGTAGGAGCCGTGGGAGATGTCGGCGGGGAAGCCGCACTGGATGCCTGCAAACAGCCAAAACCGCACCACCGTCATCCTGTCCTCCTTCAAGGGGGTGGGTGGCGTGCGCAAGCTTCGCACCCACCAGTGCCACGCTACTCAATAGAGATTTAAATTTTCCGCATAAAAACGTTTTTCCCCCAATTTTTTTCGTGAAAATTTGAAAGAAATAGAATTGTTATTTTTTCCGCAACTTATGTTCCCGTTGTTGTTTTTTTCGGCTTTTGAATCTCTATTACTCACTCTTGCACACGGGCGGGAACTCGTCGTAGAAGCCGGTGGGCAGGCACGTCCTGGTGGCCGGCCCCACCAGCAGGTGGCCCTCGTCGCACGAGTACTCGATGGTGGCGCCCACGTTGAAGCTGCTGGCCACCATGGTGGAGTTGGGTGGCTGCTCGGGCTTGCCACACGCCTTGGGCTCTGTAGGGGAGGACCACGTCGGGCTCAGCACCACTCCGTCAGACTGCTCGCGACTAGTTGTGTTGTGTACTCACGGTGCTGGCAGATGTAGTTGATGCTGGCCTTGCAGTTGGTGTCTGACCAGAGCCAGCCCTTGGAGCCGTCGTACCGCGCGCAGTCCTCGTCGCCGCCGGGCAGGTTCCAGAACGACACCGCCACGTCGCCGCCGTTGATCCACTTCCAGTTGTTGCGGTCCTTGGGGTCTCGGACCGCACCCATCCAGTACTGGCTGGCCGTGTCGCTTCTGCGGGGCGGCAAGATATGAAAGGTCAGCAAGGTCACTCACTTAACACTACACCCACTGCGGGCTTTAGCTTAGTTTGCAATCGGTCGGGCACGGCCAGGCGAGCTTACTTGACTGTCTTCTGTCTCTCTCCCTCTAATGTCACGTCAGATGGGAGTGAGAGAGACAGAAGGAAATCGGGTATCGGGTAAGCTTGCCTGGTCTTGCCTGACCGATTGCAAACTCTACTTTAGCTTCGCCATTTACTTTCAACTTTACTAAACCTTGATGCACTTTTCTGAAAAACTTTAATTGCTTTAGTTGCATATTTCCCTTCCAGTTGAGCTCGTGGACTCACCTGTGCCGCCGCCACAACTCCCAGCTGATGAAGCCCTGCAGGGCCGGGTTGCTCTCGGAGACCAGGTCGCCGCCGCGCGCGCGGCAGAAGGCGAGCGCGTCCCGGAAGTTGAGCGGCTGGCGCGAGTAGAAGATGTAGCACTTGCCGTTGTAGGTGGCCGTGCTGCCCGGGGGCTGGTCCCTGAACTGGGGGCACCTCTCGATGGGCAGCGCCTGCGAGCGGGAGAGAGACGGAGAGACAATGTAATGCTACTGACTGATACTATGAAATTTACGAAAAAAAAAAAAAAACGCGACAGGAAGGATGATGTCGTTTCGGCGCGGAGATTGAGAAACCACCACCGCGGGAGGACAGCGCAGGCGCGGTGCAGTATGGAAGGGGAATGAGGAGGGAGAGGGGGGGAGGGGGGCAGAGGAGGAGCGTCAGACTTTTGCAGACTTTAACAGCGTCACTCCGTTCCGTTTTCCTGAGCCAGTAGAGGAGACGGCGACGTTTTCGTCGGGTAAATGAAGCGTTTGCAAATAGCGCTGAGCTCTGCTGCTGCGACTCCGGCCCGGCCCGGCTCCGGCTTTCTCTTTCTCCGCGAGGATCCCCCCCCCCCTCTCCTACCTATCCCCTCCCAGCGCATCGTTGTCGAGGTCGTTGCGCGACTTTATCCTATCGGAAGACATCCCATCGCGGGGCGTCAGGGCGCCCGACCAAGGGCGGCGCCCCGGCGTCGAGGCCGCGGGGAGGGTGGGGGAGGTATCTAGGCATCCTCGAGAAATCCTCGTGATCAAGGCGAAAGGAGAAGGACAAGGATAAGGACCTCCCGAAAAAAAAGGGAGAAAAATGCGACCTGAAATACAGTGTCCTCGATGACACCGAAAACTAGTTCAAGGCGTAGACGATCAGGTATGTACAAGCCATCTCATGAGTGGGCTGGGGTGGTCACAGGAGCGAGGCGAGAATTTGCAAA
>NW_026267436.1:299624-300429 GCF_000697945.3 Frankliniella occidentalis | reverse complement strand
CGCCCAGAGGGAGGGCGCGGTGGCTACAACCAACGGCGACGGGACGGGGGCGTTGGTCCCGTGAGAGAGCCGGCCGGCGCCGCTATAGAGCCGGCGACCAAGAGCCGCCGCCACTGCCCCACGCTCTTGAAACTTTAATTCTCGTGTGTGTGTCTCTCATAACCGACGCCGCCGCCACGGCCGCCGTCCAGCCCGCCCTCCCCACCTGACCAGACCGAGCAGGGCGGTAGCAACGTCCTGCGCTCATTGTATTCACGTTCACACATCCCCTCCGCGCTCGTGCTCACGGCGCGCGCATCCCGCCCTGACCCGCCACGCCACCGCGCTTTCTCCACGACGGGAGCCCACCTCATAAATTACAGCGTCATCAATCATTACGTTTGAAGCTGAAGCAGCTTCCCTACATCTTTATTTTCGAAGCCTCTGCTCTACGATACCACCTATCTAAAGTCGCCCACCACCTCGGCGTCTGAGGACAACCGCTCACGGAATGGGAGGCTCTGGATAACCGCTTAAGTCGCGTTTTTACTAAAAATGTGATATTATTATCATTCGAACGAGAATTTCCGTCTCTTTCCAACAACATTATATTTCCGGTAAAGAAGCGACTTAAGCGGTTATCCAGAGCCTCCCATTCAGTGAGCGGTTGTCGGGAGCGCCAAACGCGGTAAGCGGTTGTCCCCAGCCGCCAATAAGGTGGTAAGCGACTTTAGATAGGGGGTATCGCCCAGCTCCTCTCGTCCCCCAACGTGCGACCTTCACCTGCCGGCGCTCCTATCATATTGTTCGTCTTATTCCGGCGCTT
>NW_026267436.1:294076-299084 GCF_000697945.3 Frankliniella occidentalis | reverse complement strand
GGGGGGGGGAACAATTTGCAAAACTTTTACATCCGTGCCCTTTAACGCCATACCAACCCACTTTGCTCGGCAAATTTTTTTTGACGTTGTTTTAGAAGAGTTCAATTATTTTGTCATTCTAAAGAAGCCTTGGTAGTTCCAAATATTGCAAACAATATGGCATTCAAAATTTAATACTAGAAGTTTGGCAAGCTGAGCGGCCATGGCTATGGGAGTGTAGTTTAGGCTGGTTGGTGAGCAGTAAGGCTCCCACGGTGCCGACTGCACTCCTTGTAGTGTGATTCTCCAGTTGCACCGAAAGCAATTGGTGTCCTTACCCCCCCTCCTGCCGCTGCCGCCGGGAGCCCATGGCGCCGTGCGAGTAGGCAACCCGCCCGCACGAGTGCCAAGCGGTACAGCATCGCCGCGGCTGCGACAAGTGCGCCTGCTCGCTCGTGCTCGTGTTGCACAGCGTCAGCGAGAACCTCCTCATTTTAAAAGCAATTGAGTGTACATACATACGGAAACACGCGATACAGCGTGTAACAGGCAGTCTGCGCAGGATTTGATGGGAGCGATCTTTGCGATTATCTCGAGAGCAAACTGGCCCCGCTGCGCCCAACGCCCAACGCCCAACCTCCGCGCGCCCACCTGACGTAACCGTCAGCCCGAGTGCTTTCAGTCAGTCCGCCCGTCGGTCGGGCAGAAATCCGTCATAACGCTACAGAAAGGGGTGCGGGTTGAGCGGCGCGATGGCGTCACGAGAGTGTCGGGCGGACGACGTCGGTTCCGCGTCATCCAGTCATCGCTCTCTGGCGGGGCGGGCGCCGCTGCCCGGGGGAGCCCGCAGGCGTCGGCAGCGGCGTCCCCGACGACGCCACCGGGATCACCATGTTGCGGCACGGTGCACAATAATTGAGCGAAATTACTGGATGATCGGCGACGGTGTTGCGATCGCGCGGCGCTCGGGACGGGGACGATCCGCGCGGAGGTACAACGACTTCTAACTCTGGCCCCATGTCGAAACGAGGGCGGAAAGCAACTACAACATGCGGAAAGTAACCCCAAATCACCCAGAAAAATGATTAGTTACTATAAGCCAGCTACTATTACATGTTCGGGAGCTAGAGAGCATTCACCCCAAAAAATGTGTTCTCAATTCAAGATGATCCCCAAAATTTTAAGGCAAATGTTCTTATTTTAACCCCGATTTACACTTAAATTAAGTGAACAGGGATTAAATTAATCCCTATTTGCCTAAAAATTTGGGTATCATCTTGAATTGAGAACACATTTTTCTGGGTGTTATAGAAATATGGATGGGGCAAATATTTTACGTAGGAGTTTTGTGAGCACCTCAGTGAGCACCAACAACATGGTTTTCATTCGTCAAAAATGTCGATTGTGGTATCAACCACAATGGTGATTGCCTCTGCCCCCCTATAAACTGTTCACACTGCAGTGCCAGCCGCCACTTGTTCTCTCTGACCCCCTCTTGATCCCGATGAACCCCCGCGAGTTACTCACCACAGCAGGGCTTGCCGAAGTCCAGGCGCACGAGCTGCACCATGTAGGGCTCCAGCAGGTTGACGTACCACCAGGGCGCGCGCTCGGCCCGCGTCAGCGTGCACGTGTCCGACGCGTAGAAGGCGCTGGTCGAGCCATCGATGGCCTTCTGGGGGAGGCCGCCGGCCGCCGTCGAGATCTGCATGGGTGCCTTGCCCGCCGCCACGTTCAAAACTGTGGAAAAGACAGAAAACGACGCAAAAAATAAGACGAGGATCACTGTGGAAGCGTAGCAAAAGAGACTAGAGCGGAGCGAGAAATACAATTGTGTTTTGGGCTGTGTACAGTACGTTGTGAGTGTGTGTGAGTGAGTGATATGTCCGTGGAGACGGCGATGACAAGAGATGACAAGACGGCGAGCGGCGTATGCTCGCTATTGTCTGTAAAGGTGGAGTGCGCGGGTGGAGGAGAAGCAAGATGCGGAGGGGGGAGGGGGACGGGAGAGTGGGAGGGGAAGAGGAGGATGACGAGAAGTGAGACTGCTTTCACCCACCGTATCTCGTCGTTGCCAACGAGCCCGATCCTCGCGACACATGTAAGTCGCGCACCGCTTCTCGTGACCCTTCTCCCCCTTACCTCTCTCTCCCTCTCCTCCCCAACTCTCTCTCTCTCTCTTTCTCACTGCCCCGCGTTGTTGTCACACCTTTTCCTTATAAGAGGTTGGGTAAAATTTTTCCACTGATGGGCAAGCAAATAAGCACTGCGGGCAATGCAGGCATAGTCACAACGTGGTCACACTCGTGGATTTAAATACTACATTTTATTGTATCAAAAACGACACCGCCTGTGTGTTCACCGGCTTATTTTGCAGAGAGGCAATAGGGGCGTTCCACAAGTCATTTCCCCCACCCCGCCCTGCTGCCACACTTGTCGTTGCTGTGCGCGAGACGCAGACGGTGAATAGCGACACGCAAATTGCCCCCCCCCCCCCCTCTCTCCTCCTCCTATATCCCGATCCCCAGCCTGCGCGTACGCAGGGCATGCCGCGGCACGCAGAACACACTTTCTTCCCTGATTTATGCAAACCAAAGGAGGGGAAAGAAGAAGAAGGGGAGACGGAGCAGCGGCGGCATGGTGCGCTCCGCTCCTCTGTCCCTGTCACGTGCCGTGCGTGCGTGCGGTGGAGCTCGCGTCCCCGCGGGGCTGGGTGCGAGCATGGTGGAGCACGGAGCAGGTCCTGCGACGCCCTGCTGAGCGGGTTGGCGACGGGGCGCAGCAGCCGAGGCGGCGGCGGCAGAGTTCAAAAGTCATTTCAGGACGCGCGCTCATCCGTCAGACGCGACACTTCGCCCTGTTCTTGTCGCACTTCACGGACCCCACCCCACCACCACCACCACCAGCACCAGCTCGCCTTAAATGGTTTCCCGCAGTGCCTTGAGCCGCGCCTGCATCGGGCAGGTCCTGGTCGGGTCCCCCTGGACCTGGCCGCGACCGCGGCAACGTTGGTCCAGTTCTGGGTAAGTGCGGCGAGCGGCCGCGGGGAGGCGCCAGCGTCGCTGCCGGAAACGAAGATGGTGCGCCTGATGACGGCGGAGGCTGGCCAGCGGCTGGCTGGACCAGCCACAGCACTGCACTTGCGCGTGACTTTTCCGACTCCGCTAGTCATCGGAAGACAGTGCAATGTGGGTCGTGCAGTTGTGCCCTGGCCCGCCGCCGGCGCTCCCGTTCCATATTTCACGGGACTTCCTCGCGGAAAAGAAGCAGGGCCGAGGCGGTCCGGCGGAAGCTTTTCGGGGCGCTGGCACTGGACGCTGGACGGGGCACTGTGAGCCCAGTAAGGGGAGTCCTAGAAAAGTCGCTGTGAACGCGAGAAAACTTTTAAACAGCCCCACCAAACAGCAAGGAAAGTATAATCTTATTTTAGGTATGTAGTAATTATACTACCTAATCAGTTAGCTTGCAAAACTAGAATGATATTGTAAGTTAGGATAAACAGTCTGCAAACAGCCCAAATTTTACTTATGTTGAAATAAATCATTTGACTTAATTAAAGTTAATAACTGCCTGAAGTAATCTGTAGGAAAAACTGTTGCGTCCAGTATGTTTCTTGAGTCTAGGACCTGTCCCAGTCCAAAAATCCTATGGCATCCTACATGGAATTTCACGAACACTATTCCATAACAGAAGGACCGTTTTCCATGTGTAGCTGCTTACTTTCCATGTGGAGCCTCTTTTCCACGAGGAATCGGCTTCGCCCTCCATGGAAGTAAGTGCCACCATGGGCCATGGATTCGGAGCTAGCTTTCCATGGGACGTATCATGCGAATAGTGCATATGCTACCATGGTGTGTCTTTCGCCATGGTGTTGGTCTTAACTCCATGGAGAAATGAATTCCCATGAAAGTTAGGAAAGCTGTAAAATCTGTGTTTAATTGAATGGCGGTCTAAAATTTGGTGTCTAGCACCTAGGTCGAAAATTAGTAGGTCCATTTTGATCTCATTGAAATTTGAGCACTTTGTCCAGCTATCTCGTAAACGGCGTTGAAACAGACAGTGGATTCGGCTCCGCCTCAATTCTGATCTGACACCCTTAAAACACGCTCCGTTATCATCTGCAAGACTGACTTTGACTTAAGGAACCGACTCTGCTTTTTGCTTTACCATGGTAAAGTTGTCTATGGGCTTTTAGAATTGTTCCACGGAGACCAACACCATCGAACTCAAAGTTGTAAAAAATTAAGAAAGTTTTGACTCTAGATGCCATAAATTTACGACGGCACCTGCATTTTAAACACTTATTGGACTTGTACATCTAAGATAATTAAAAGGACATGAATTGACAAAGTTTTTTTGAAGTTGATCTTTGTACGCCTCTATTGGAGGAAAATAAATTTAAAAGCTATTCAGTTAACGGCGGCGCAGGTATACAAAAGCTTTTAGCTGTGTAGGAAGAGATGGAATGTAAAAAGGGTAAGGGCCCAGACAGACGGTGCAGCGGCTCTACGGTGGGATGGGTCGGGGGCACACCTGAGATTAGGGTCCATCACAGCAGAGACCTCGACGCGAGGCGGAGGGGGGAGGGAGCAGGAGATCAACGCCCGGACTGAAGGTCTCCCCCCTCTCCTCCCCTCTCACCTGTTGTTGCATTCAATCTTTACCCATCATCAAGCGCCACGTAACCAAACAAATTGTAATCAATAATAATTATTACTGTAACAATTACAAGGAGTTCTGAGAGTGTATGGATGCCCTGACCACCGACCACCCCTTTACATCCCTTTTCATTCAGACGACTAAGACCCACCACCGCCTGCGCTGCCTGACACAAATTTTCCACATGGAGGCGACAGTCAGAGAGGCGCGCCTGCAGCGGAGGGAGCGCCGCTCTGCATGGGTGGCCAGGGGACCGCAGGGGGGAGCGACTCAACCGCCCCTCCTCCTCCCCACCACCACCAATTTGTGACCATCAAGGAAGAGGCAGCACAGTTGGTAGTGGTGGTGATGGTAGCAGTGGTGGTGGTGG
>NW_026267436.1:290177-294026 GCF_000697945.3 Frankliniella occidentalis | reverse complement strand
AGGCGAGAATTTGCAAAGATAAAGGGAGCAAAACTATTGCTAAAACCTAAAAAGCTAAAGGCCAAAGAAAGGGGCCCTGGGCGGGATTTGCCGCCTTTACTCGGCCAAGCCCGTCCCTGGATGACCGGACGGACCGCCGGACAGAACGGGACGGACGGAACGGACCACGCATGAGGTAAGCAGCGCGCAGTTGTTCAAAATACCGTCATTTTCGCGGGACTTTTCCTTTCTCCGGAGCCGTCATGTCTGCTCTCGACAACGTCCTCCTCAGAGCGGGGCGGGGTGGGGCGGGGCGACTGGGAGAGGGCGGTGCAGGAAGCCGCACGACATGCGCACGGCATGGTATCATAGCGACTCACTCGGGTTATAGGCTGCAGAGCAGCAGAATAGGGAGAAAGCCCCGCACACACACACACACGCGCGCGCGCATGTGGAGACTGACACGTGTGCGTGAAGCAGGTGGGGGGACTGTCACGAGGACATAACGAGGGTCAGCTTGAGCAGAGTCGCGGGAGAACCTCGGCTGACTGCTGCGTCTACAACAACTTTTCCTTTTCATTTCTTTTTCCGCTCGGCGCGCGGCGCAAGCTGCGGGGGCGCAGCGGGGCGGGGCGAGGACCTCCCTCTAAAAGAGGAAGAGGTATACTTCAAACACGGCCAACCGTCCTGCTTCATCCGGTCCGGTCCCGGTGGAAAGGTTAAACAGTAGTGCGTCGAACAAGCAGTCTTGAACCCTTTCTAATGCTAAACAAAAAGCTGTGCCGCCCCCTCGGTGCGCCCGCACGCTCGCACGTTCGTCCGCGTCCGCAGTTTTCACGCTCGGGCGTGCACCGTTCGGCGCGACCGCGGGCGGGCAGGTCGTTATAAGTGCAACGACGAGTGTGAAGAGAGTTTACGATGGGAACTCTGCTCGAGCAACGCCGCAAAGCCCTAAACACGCGCCGCAGCAACATTCTCAAAAATAATAATTAAAAAACGGTTGTCACAGGGAAAGCTATCGACAGTTTTACTTAATGCTGCTTACTTGGCTCGACCCTTTTGAAAACATCTGAAGTTTCCACACTTGGACACATTCACTTAGGTTAATGATAACAGCGGAAACCTCAAAATGATGTGTGTGACTGCTAATCTTTTCCGAAATATCTGAAGTTTGAACACTTTTTAACGTATATTTTAGTTACACCACAGTGCGAGGGGGCAATAACTCCCTTTTGGTGTGTACACAAATGATTCCCGAAGTACTTGATTCCCAGTGATTCCCGGCGATTCCGTCCGCTTACATTTATTCTTTAGGTTTTCTAGTGGTAGAAAACGTTTATTTCGAATAAGTTGTATCAGTTCCACTAGTTTCCCGCTTAGTTCAAGCGATTTCAGTTGATTTCGATGAATTTTATTTATCTTGATGATTCCCAGGCAGGTGTACACATAATTCCCGGAGTTATTGCCCCCTCGCCACAGTGTGTCTAACTTTGCACATTTTTGAGCTTATACATAAACTAAGGTGGTGCGCAAATGCAAATACTTTAAGCGAACGCCCCGAGGAGTGCCCATCTGTGGTAATCAGGTGTACACAGACTTGGTAATCACTGGTAATCACTGGTAATCCCTGGTAATCCTCACACTCCTGAGGGTCCTTTAAAAGGAAAAATTTGTTTACTTAGACATGAATTTTTGTGCACATTTTACCTAAATGCCAACGCGCACGTTTAATATGGCATTTTTGCATCCCTCCCATGAACAAAATCATGATTTGGCCAATGATAGAATGCAAATTTGTAACTTGCATGATAAAGAATCAAGAACTACCAAAGAGTTGCACAAAATTGCATCTTTCTCGGAACGAAAAATGGCCGTTTCGATTTAGAAAGCAGGTGGATCATATCTAGTATACATAGGTAATCTTTGGTAATCTTTGGAAATCATTGGTAATCTTTACAATTCGGTAATCCGGTGTACACATTTTTATGGAGTTAGGCACCCCTCGCGAACGCCCGCATGCCCGCACGGTGAAAACGCCGCTTCTAGGTTCCCAAGAACGGCTTACCACGTGGCTCATCCATTTAGACCATTTTTAGGTAGCTTCTAGAAACCACGTGTACAGCGGGTGCACGCCCGGGATACTATTATTATTCTTTCCGTTTTACGACTCTACCAGGAATCTCACATAAAGTTGTTTTCTTCTCGAATTACTAACCAAAATTTAGTCAGCTTGTTCGTGACCCGAATGCATGCATCACAATTACCAATAAGCCGGGGCCACCAATGTGAGCAGATATATATAGGGCGACCTAACCACCTCGCCGATATAACGACACCATGGCCCGCTTCGCTGCCGTCCTTTGCGCTCTGTCGGTCCTTGTGGTAAGCGCATGGTGCATATTTGCAATTTTCTAACCATGAACAAAAAAGTTGTTTTGAGGACGCTATCTTCTTCGTCTTAACATAATTTTTCAAGCAAACACACAGGGTTGCGATTTTGTATTAAAAGAAAGGTTATGCGATAAGAAACGATTGTGTGGGAACCACTGTAGGTGAATGTGCCTGTTTCAATATAAATCGCAACCTATCACTTGTCGGCTCGTTTGAAAGAGAATTCCTATACAAAGAAGATGGGTGCTCTGAGAAAGTTCATTATTGTTCATGGCGATAATTGCAGTTTGGAGTGCACAACTCTTTCATCTTGCAGTTAAAACTGACATACTGTTCTAAAGTTTGATTTGCAAAGCAAGGAAAGTTTTAAAACTGAGTTTCGAATGGATGGAAAGAGGGTTGTGCTAATAGTGTACGTGCCAAATGATGGAAAAGACAACACAAATCTTCACTACATGCAGATCGCGCTGGCATTCGCCGAGGAGGAGTTCGGCAAGCCCCACTCGATCATCAAGCGCTCCGAGGGCAACAAGTTCATCAAGTACCACGGCGTAGGGGAGGGCGCGACCAGGAGCACGGGCACCCTGGACAAGTCGGGCTCGGGCCGCCTGGGCCAGAAGTCGACGGGAGGGAAGCCGAGCACGTCCGACGGTCACTCCACTGTGGGTGGCACCTTCCACCACGAGGTGGGATCGTCGGGCAAGAAAAGCCCACCCAAAGGCAAGGGAAGGCGTTGATGGGACGACAGAGCCGATGATTTGAAATATAGTCCGGTCTGCACTGTCTAACACTACTTGTATGTCTTTGCACTACAACCACACTGGAAAAACAAATGTGTTGCTAGGGGCATTATTAAAACTCACAAAAGGCACTACTTTTTAGCATCTTTCGGGTTCTTTCGCGTATTTACCAAGACATTTAAACTCAAAACTCAGCACCCCCGCAAAGGTGCCACTCAGAAACCTTTGTGTTTCCAGTGAAAATGACCCCCCGATTAAAAAGGTCCACGGTTTTCGCTGTCCTCACCTGATCAGTGTAGACGAACGCCTCGCAGATAGACAGCTGGGTGGGCGTGGGGCCTTCCAGGTGCACCGAGACGAAGGCGCCCGGCAGCGGCGGGTTGCAGGGCAGGAACAGCGGCTTGCCCTCCTCCAGCTGGCCGGTGAAGCGGTTGCACACGGGGTTGGTGCCCAGGTCGGGCCGGTTGTTACCCACGCGCACCACGATCGTGGCCGGCTTGCCCGCTCCTGAAACATCACGAAAATAATAATAACCGAAATAAATAAAGGAACAATGATATCGTTGGTCGTAGGCTCAAATATACAATTATAACGTTAAGGGAATCAAAAACAAAACAGTACTGGAAGGTCCGCGCCGCCCGTGGTGAGCCATTCCTTTATTCTCCGCAGTTGACATCGTCAACCTCTTTCACTGGAGGCGTCCACATCCCCTCCCATCGCTCGCTGACTCACTCAGCCC
>NW_026267436.1:274359-282357 GCF_000697945.3 Frankliniella occidentalis | reverse complement strand
GTGGTGGTGGTGGTGGTGGTTCATCAAAGAATCAAAGAATTGGTGCGCGGCGGGCAGCGCGGCAGGTCCGCCGCCAGGAGGCTAATTCTCAGAAGACGCGCACCACACACAACACAAGTAAGTGGACTGCCGAGGCCGGCGGCGGACGGACGGCTGGGCTGTAACGGAACAAGCCGTCGGTCGCTTTTGCTTGTGTGAGTGTGTTGCTCGTGTTCGTCAGTGTGTGTGTGTGTCCGTGTGTGTCTGTGTGTGTGTTGTGCCCATGTGCGCGCACCCCTGCGGATGTTCATGTTATAATTCCTTCCTTTTTTCCCCTGCTTCTTTCTGGATGGAGGTACTCACTCGCGGCAGTGGCTCGGAGCCTCTGCCAAGCGTACAGCGTTCGTTCATTCTACACGACACTGCACTGTATGCAGACCAGCCGGCCAAAGTGTGATGGGCGTTGCAATAGAAAGGTGCCGCCGTGCTGAGCCGTCTCGCCCACGCCTTGTTAGCCTTCCCGATGATCTAATACCATTGCAGAACCCCCCAATGTCCGCCCGTCTTCCGTGAGGGAAGGCCCTGCTGAGCCGGCCGACCCCGGCCGGCTCGCCTTTTGGGCTGGTGGGTGGGGCTATGTTGTTGTTGTTGGGTGGGCCTTTATCCGACTGCTTTCACTGTTTTGCGGAAGTGCGTTTTGCGGCGGCTGCGTCGCGACGCCCTGCGCCCGCTGCTCGACGCCCGCCCCGGCGCCGCGGGGACGGGGCGGGAGGAGCGGGCGGCGTCGCTCAGAGAGGCGTCGCTCAGAGAGGCGTCGCTCGCTCAGAGGGCTCGTCAAATAGGCAGATCGCACACGTTGCGCAAGGGTCAAAGTAATTAGAAAAACGATCTGAATAATTTTGAAATTTCTGAGTAAGCACACTATGTGTAGGGTAGTCTGTAGTCTGTGGCAGTATCGCTCAAACAAGACACGCTGTTTTTTCACGAAATAAAAAGAAAGAGTCAAATAATAAACACGCACACAAAAAATTCAGCATGCGGTCCGCCTCTCAAACGGGATACACATGTAGTGATTCCTTCCCACGAACGCTTCTGACACGCAACACCCGTAGTGAGTGTGCACGGCGACGGACGAGCAACTGCACGCACACACACACAAACGTCGTGACATTAATTGGACATCGGGCCTAACACAAACATTTTCGGCAATTATTATGAACCAGCACACAAACATCACGCTTGTAATAAGCAAAGAGAAATTTAAATTTACCCAAACTCAAGCTGGGCTTTTGCTGTGGCCTTCCGCTGGTCCAGCCGGCCGGCAGAGCCTGGACACAGAACTTACTCCTCCCGTTCTGTAACGGGCCGTGGATGGGGCCGAGCCCGGCTAGCAGCGACAGCGGCAGCCGGGTGCTAGGCAGCAGGGAAGGGCCAGCAGCCAAGCGGCAGGCGTCCTCTCCAGGTGGCCATAGCATAGCAAGCTGTCATCGACAGTGTTGCCAACATCCAAAAATACCAGCGAAGTACCAAATACTACGCCAGACTCGTACGATGAAAATGTGGTACAATTGTACGAAGCAAAAATAGAAAACCAACAAGCAGACAAACGGCAGAAAGAGGTCAACAGTAGAGGTGGCCGGTGATAGGGAAGTCCCACTCTCCCTTTCGCCCTGCCGATTTGGTCAGCGCTCACTTCCTGGCGGTCGCCCGCTGCTGCCCCGCCCGGTGACCCGAAGAGCGACACGATAGCGTAACCCCCAAACTACTAAACATGCGCAGCGACCGGTGACCAGGCCCGAAGGGGCTCGGACTCCGGCGCAGCTCAAGCGAGTGCGTCATTGCGCAAGCGAACAGGTCAGGCAGACACAACGGCACATCGAGCGGCCTGGTGTCGTTTATAACCACCCCTTCACGGTAAAAACAATATCTCATTTTTTGAGGGAAAAGGAAAAAGTTTGAGTCATTCACCTGGTTTGACAAAAACTCCTCAGATTTCGAGAAAGTCTCCTCAAAACATGTGGGGTTTTTCCTCATTTTTTGAGAAGATTCCTTTAAATCTGAGGCGAGATGGAGGACTCTCCCTCTAACATGGGAGTTCCTCAAAGTTTTCCCTCAAAAAATGAGACATTGTTTTAACCGTGTTTTCGGTGGCGGACGCCCAAAAATTCAAACTAGACTTGGAGTACATTTTCATATTTACACAAACATACATAGTTGTGCCAAGTGACGGGGGTTCATCAGATATAACTTGCTTTTTTTTTAGGCTTTTCTGATTTTCGGATGCAGCTGTAAGACCCCCCCCCCCCCATCCCCATCACCGCAATAATCAGAGACCCGTTGGTTTTGTCCACGAAACAAAATAACATTTTCAATGAAGCCAACAAAATGTTAGTTCAGTTCCGTCAAGCACACTTTGCTCCTAGGATCAGCTGTTGATTAAATGATTAGGTCATGTTGATATGGGTGTGATCGGTTCGGTGGCATAATTTCGTACCCCAAATTGTAATTAGTGTGAAATTTTTGAAGAATCCCTTCTTTGCCTTTCGCGAAGTACATTTTGTTCCTTTGGCGGGACTGTTTTTCGGTTCTCCTTGCCAATAATAACTTTTCTGAGTGCGGGACGCTCAACGGCTGCTCGCTCCACGGCGCCTCAGCCAGCCAGCCGGATCGGGCAAGCGCACTGCGTAAGCCCGAGTGCCCAGCGCAGTCGCCCCGATGAGCCCGAGCGTCGACGCCACGGCGAGGTGCCCCGCCCCGCCGCGCCCCGCCCCGCCCTGGTCATCTGGGAGGGCCCGCCAGACAATAGACATCCGGCCCTGCGACCGGATCGGACGACACCAACGGCGGCTGACGCAACGAGGCTCTGCTTCCCCAATCAAGTCCTATCCGTTATCAAAAAGTGCGTCGAAAGAGAGGGGGGGGGGAGAGCAAGAGGAGTAGGCGCAGTGCAGTAAGACGCCCTTCAAATTAGGGGACTGTCTAAAACTGCACACACTACCCACACACCAATTTGAACACTGTAAATGGGTTAGCGTCTTTTGACGCCAAAGTGATGGCGTCCTATGACGCCAAATCCCAAAAGACGCAAAATTTTGGCGTTCTTTTACTGAACGCCAAGAATTGGCGTCTTATGACGCCAAAATTTGGCGTTCTTTAGAGGACGCCAATATTTTAGCGTCATATAAGACACCAACCCATTTACAGTGAAAATGTGAAAAAATAATTGAATAGGTACTTGTCTAGTTCTTAAAAATACAATTTTGTTTTACGTTTTGAGATTACTGTGTTGTAAACGTCATAATTTTCCTCATAGTTCTTCACTGGAAAATTTCAGTCGTTGGTTCATTCGTACTCCTTGGGACGACTCTTGTTTTGCTCACGCTGCTTAGGCCTCTTTCCCTTTCAGCGGCAGCAGCACAATGAGGAGAAACAAGTAGCTCGTCGAGCATGAATCATTGCGTTCGACTAATTGCAGGACTAACAATGAGCGGAGGGAGGGCTGGAGACTGAGAGCAGCAGAGAGAGAGAGAGAGAGAGAGAGAGAGAGAGAGAGAGAGAGAGAGAGACTGTGCGACCGAGAGTGAGTTAAGGTAAGGGGTGAAGGACAAAACGGCGTGCCGCAACACGCGTGCACACGCGATAATGACCTCAGTGCGCGACTCTGTGTGAGTGTGAGTGAGTGAGTGAGTGTGTGTGTGTGGTGTCTGTGTTTGTGTGTGTGTGTTTTGAGGACGTGAGTGTGTGCTTCACTGAGTTGTGCGTACCCCACCAACCTGGGCCGGCCCGGCCGGCACTTCGCAATCGTCGCTGCGGCGCCAAAACTAGGCAGAATGCGAGGGCCGCAAAACCACGGGAGGCAAAAGGGCAAGGGCACGGCGCGGGACGGGAAAAGGTCTGCCACGAGAGAGCTGATAAAGGACGTTCTGATTTCCTCCGCGTCCTCCTGAATAGTGTACACCGAGAAAGCGGTTCCGTTGAATTTGTGGTCTGATGTTGTACTAGAATTTTTCTTTTGATTCAAATGATTTTCCAATGCTTCAAGGGAAAAAAATGACCATAGAGCAAAGAATCATTCTTTTAAAACAAAGAAAGCTCCTTTCAAGTAACGAAAAAAATCTATCATGTTAAATGAACGGAAATTTCCGTTGGAATAAGGGAATTACCTATTAGTTCAATGGAACCCTTTTCTAGGTGTAGAAAGGCGAGAGGTAAGGCGAGCAGCCGCGAAACTGACCGTCACCGGTAGAATGAATAGAGCGCAGGAGTTTCTTCTTGTTCTTCTTGAGCTTGTCGCTTCCGTGCCCAGTGTCAGTCCAGAGGACCTCTGCCGAGGCTTCCGCTGAGTCCAGAGCGAAAAGGCAGCAACTCCGATTCGGACGCAGCGGCGCGAACAGCATTTTCTGGGTCAGTTCGAGACGACGACGTCGCGGGCGTTCTCGTCGTCCTCTGGAGGACGCTCTACGACTCGTGTCGAGCAGGAGAAGGTGAAAGGTGGAGAGGGGAGGCGGGAGGGCGGTGGAGGCAGAGGTACGCTGGGGCCTGGCCATGACAGCGGAAAATATGAGTCACACAGAAAAGCAGCGACACGTGTTCTTCCCTAATCTCGTATAGTTTTATCTTTTTTTTACCCCCTTTTTTCCATTACAGTATAATTTTGTTTCCCAGGGAGGTGCACAGTACTTTTGCTTGAAATGGAATTGTTGGTTCCTTTTCTAAAATTACGAAATCAGGTTGACTTTTTGCAACTGATGTTGTTCGGTGAAAAATATGAGAGATGAAAGAGAGATGAAAAATAACAAGAATTTTTTAAAGACAAGGGTTTAGATTGTATATGATAGTCCTTGAGTAGAGACAATAATTAATCATTTTATAGAACACGATTAAATTGTTGGAACGTTTCTAGAACAGAAAACATTAATTTTTAATTGCAAATAATTATTGTTTTGCAAGCTGCAAAAAATGCTTCTCAATTGCACACTAATTGCTTTACTATACATAGCATGCCATATTACCTTATTTCATTTGGTTCATTTGTCAAGAAAAGTGAGTGGCCCGGTGAAAAACCATAATCAATCCTAGTTGAAAGTTATAGGTCCTTATCAGTAGTTATTGTAACGCAATGCAACGACCATAAACTGAATTCCTAGATGAACCAAAGGAAATTTCACCAAATACTAGGTAGGAAATTTATCCACGAATTCAGTGATAATTTTTCTCAGAAAAATAATTTTTTCCTTGTATTAGATAATTCCCTTTGAATTATGAAAAATGTGTCCTCATCCCCAAAGACGCACATATATTCCTTGATTTAAGGTAACAATTTTCTGGGTGTGCGTTTGTACGCGGTTTTACCGCCTCCCCTCCCCCTCCAACGGGACGTGCGCGACGTACACGTCCGGTTCGAGACCCGATGCCTCCAGGCGGCCATCACATAGCGCAGCCTCCCGGGTCCAGAGCACGCGTCGCACGAGACGGCGGAGCGGTGCGGGGCGATCAGATCCGACACCTCATTAAGGTGGCCTGCATCCGACCCAATAAGGCCGTCTCAATCAGAACATCGGACAGAAGAAAGAATGAGAAGAAGAAGAAGAAGAAGAAGAAGAAGAAGAAGAAGAAGAAGAAGAAGAAGAAGAAGAAGAGCCATTTTCACTCGACAAGAGCGACTTTGGGAGAAGCGACTCTGAAGCTCGCAATAACAGAGCAGGTCAGAGCGGCGAAAGTGACGTTTTGAGGATTTACCATCGGCCTTAAGGGCGCGCCCCGACCTCTCCTCTCTAATTGTCGAAACCGATTGGCCACCGTGAAATATTTGACTTTCGCTGCGAAGGCCGGTCGGCCTCCCGCCGGGGCGCGGCACCGCGGCCGCCTCGAACCCGTCCCCCGCGTCTGCCCCGCCCCGCCCCGCCCCGTAGGCCCCAAGTCGACCGAGATGTATTAAAGTGTTTAATAAGAAATAATTTTGGGTTGCCGCAGGGAGAGCGGCTGGGTATGCGAACGATTTGAGATGGAAGAAGGGGGAGAGGGGGATGAGCCGGGGAAGGAAAGAGTGGGGGGGGGGTCACGCCCACCTGTGCTTCGTGCCCCCCTTCCCCCTCTCTCATGCACCGGGCGGGAGCCACGTGACGTGACTTAATTCGGCAGGAATATGATAAGCTGTCCTGCGGGCGATCGGGAAGGTAAAAGGGAGGAGGAGGAGGAGGAGGATGAAGGGGGAAGGGGAAAGGGGCAGGGGGGGGGACTTGTCTGCCGAATGGGCCAACGGTAGGCAGCGATAGGCATTCCGGTACAGGTGGAGGAGTAACGGGACCCCGACACATTCCGTCGGCCTCACACACACACACACACACACACACACAGACACTCGGGCGCGCGCGAACGCAACACACTCACAAACGAACGCGTGCGCGAACAAAGTACAATACAGACAGTATCATTGGCAGGGCACACACACACACACACACACACACACACACACACACACACACACTCCAAGAGGGAAGTACCAACAGTGTTGGTGTAGAACATCCTGAACATCCTCATTTTTTTTTTTCTTTTTCGCGATGCTTTCTAGCGATGTGGGAGCAATAAAAAAAAAAAGGAAATTGATACAGTTTTCAGTTGCAGTTGGGTGGCCTCCGGTGGCCTCCGTTTCATTTAAGTTGCGAAATGGCCATAATTTGGTAGCTTTGATAGAAATGGCGTAAAGCCCTGCAACTAAAGTGACGACCCCTAGTTATGGCGCCTGACTCATCACAGGAAGGCCTCCCCCCATAACGCGCAAACTCACGCGGCTAGGGTGACGAGGATTTAGAAAACACTCTCGCGAAAACTGTTACACTACTGTGCGTTTATGTTGTTTGTTTTTCTTTTTTTTTTACACTGTGACTCATGCTCTTTTGACGCGGCAACTTTCACACGGTGGTTGCTGCTTTTTTGGCCCAGGGGTACGTGAGTGGGATGAGGTACACGATGACGTTTTGCATTGCGAGGTCACCTGCGCCCGAGCCCCGCCCACCGCATGTCTGCTGCAGGGGTCACTCACACACACAAACACACACCACGTACGCACGTACTTAATAATATGATAAACATTGTGAAAGTTTCACTACTTCTACAAACGATGGTGGGTGGTGGCAAAGTATTTGCGTTCGTGCTGTACACACAACATTTTAGATTTCTTTTTTATAAAAAGGCGTTTTGTGCAAATGACACTGAAAAAGAGTGACCAATCAAGATATAGGCAATTCCAGAGAGGCTGTCCGTGCGTAACGGTCCTAAAACTCACAATTCGAGGCCTGCTGCGGGCGAATGGCGAATGAATGGTGCTAGACTTTGGCGAGGCACATGAATGAACGCGCAATGTTCAGACGCATCCAATGGTACTAATTTTGCGGCCCCCGGATAAGCCAATCGTCTGCAATATGTCGAAAACAGTGTCGTTACGCACGGACTCAGAACGGAACTCGAATTTGCTATAAACGCGATGACTTTTAAAAATAACCTGTACAGTTGTAGTTCTGCTACACGTGATTTCTGAAGCAAAAAATCGTACTGAATCGGTAGGCACGTCTGGTTTTATTCTAACTGAAGTAGTTTAGCCAAAAAACTAAGAAAATGACGGATTTCTTGCCATTTTTGCGATCTGGAATTGCCCATATGCATCGATGGAAATAAACGCAACATGCTGGCAATATTTTGCTAGTATCAATATTACATTGTGACAAATATAACGGAAACAAATACAACTTCAAATAGATTCTATGAGGGGTAGGATCGCTCGTGCCGGGCGTGCGTTAAGGTCTCCAAGTGACTGCTCTGAGTATTGAGCGTTGTTGAAGCAGGAGGGTTATGCTGTGCTAGAGCGTTTTGTTCCTGGCAAGTAGAGCTGGGAGTGCTGTGCTGAAGCTTTGTGCCTGAGCGTTTTGCTGAAGCGTCGTGCTGGATCTTTGAGCTGAAGCTTTGTGCTCTAGTGTCGCCAACAGAGAGCCGATAAATCAAATGGGACACAGTGTGGCCAGC
>NW_026267436.1:271203-273799 GCF_000697945.3 Frankliniella occidentalis | reverse complement strand
GGGGGCGCTACCGCCGCCACTGGTACTTCCCCTGCCGCAGACCCGCCGCCGCGCGGTCGCATTCCCGGGGACCTGTTGTTGCCTCTAGGTCAAGGCTGTGGAGCGGCGCGCAGGGGGCTTAGCCTCTCCCGCCCCTCTCCTCCCCGTCGCTCTCTCGCTCCCCACGCCAAACTCGCCCAGCGCGACGCGGCTGCCGACGCAAAAAAAACAACAAAATGCGTATCGCGCCCACACACACAACGCTCTCCGCCCCCTGCCGCTTCCATATAAGCGACGACAGGGCGACGACGACGACAATCTCCGAGTTAGAAAGTCTGCAAATGATCTGGCCCGTTATGATTTCCTTGATAAAATGCCATGTTCAACCGGGTGAAAGACCCCACCGAAGCAGCCTTCCTAAAAATCGAAGTGTGTAATTCTTTTCTTAAGAACGTGGAGGCTACGCTAAGAAAGACGGTGCGAGTCCGTCCGCCAGGCCCCAGAGACCACGACGACATGCAGGCTTCTTCCACTTAAAAGCATAGGGTTATACTGAGGATATGGCAGCCAGATAGGTTATTTTTTACTGGGTTTTGTTTACTCTCCCCCGTCATTGCAGTGGGTCAGTTCAACGACCCCGCTCTCCCTCCCTCCCACGCTACAAACCGTCTGACCCGCTCTGACCCACGCCCCGGCACAAAGACAACCTGATACGTACGCGGCAGACTGCCAAGCGGCAGCGGGCCGGCACCCGAGGAGGCCGGCGACCGCCTGAACTTGAACTTGAGCCTAAAACGTGTGCGACCGAAGGTGAGCCGCTGCCAGCCACCCGCGCGAGACCGCAAGAGCGTCGCGGGCACACCGCACAACAGAGAATGGATGGCAACGCCTGCGGTAGCTTCTAAGATGCGAAAGAAAACGGTTTCAATTTGACGAGAGGATGCGCGGGTCCTGCTTCTTGGGCAGAGTGAGAAGGTCAAGGGTTCCACGAGGGTGCTCCTCTCGGACCCCAGAGTGACTCCTTAGCTCAGGTAAGAGCTCAGACAGCCAGTTAGAAAGTGAAGGTGTGTTTTATAGATCTCTCCGAGCTAAACCGCACGTGGATAGCGGGAGAGGGCGAGAGAGACGGGCACGCCAAGAGAGAGAACGAGCGAGTAAAAAATAAAAAAGTTTTTTACCCCTCTTGTCTCCTGTGATTTAGCACGCCCATAATATGGGTCAAACGAAGAAGAGGGCAGCAGCCTGCTGCGCTGCCACCCGCTTGAGAGCCAATTCAACAGGTTCTTTTCGAGGACGGGGCAGCTAATTCGACGAGCACGATCGCATCGTTATTTCACGTTTGCACCTATCAATACTCTGGAATGTTTTCATTTTCAGGCATAATGTACCGGGTGTTTCATTAAAGACACATCAGGTGCGAGCGGGTTTGCTAACCCAAGGGACTACGGGCAGAGCTGGTGGGCAAACCCACCACCCACCCGCACCTGTGTCTTTTATGAAACACACGGTACACGCGCACGGCAAGTAAGTGGCAACTACAAATAGTCATCTCTGTCACGTGTAGTTTACCCGGGTTCACGGGCCGCGGAGTCATTCTTGGCTTGGGGGCGGAGGCGAGGGACCGCGCGCCTCCTCCGCAGAGAAATCCCACTCGGAGATAAAACAGATCTGGTGTCCCTTCACAAGAGGAGGCGGGGCGGGCGCCAGCTTGGGAGAATCCGCGCGGCCGGTCACATAGCACCCGATTTGGATCACGAAAGAAAAGAAAATCCGCCGCAGGCTGTAATTGCCCGCGAAAAAAAAAAAAGAGAAACATTAGAGCGTTAAGCGTTAATGAGAAAGGAACCGTGTTACATATGCGGTAAACACCGCGATGTAAACACAACTAAAATCGTAAATATTTATTTACCCCCAAATATAGCCTACTGTCCACCACATTTTTTAAAAAAAGGCTAGGGGTTCTTTGCAGTCTTGGACCCCCTTTTTTCCATCTTTCTATGCAAATCGAAGAGAGACGTCGCGGTGCGCCCGGCCGACCGTGTCACGCCGGCGCCGCCAGGCGTGGACAGTATTTTTGTAAGGACACAAAAAGACAATAAGCGTACGATGATAAAATTAGCACGAAGCTGTATTTCATGTAAAAAAAAAGGGATTTCGTCCGGCTTCCGAGGATCACAGTCAGACATCGGTCACGGCCATCGTTTTTACACAGACCTCTCGCTTGCTCCGCTTGCCTTTCTTGCTTTGTTCCACACACGTGTATGTGTGTGATACAAACATATACCTCCTTGCCGTTCAACTTCTCTGCTATCCCTCACTTTCCTGGGCGAAAGTCTGCCATAATCCGAAGGCATATCCTCACACCTCCAAAGGTCCCTTTCACACGTGTCCGTTCGATTGGCTTTCTTGTTTGACGGGCGCCCGCGCCCTCGGCCAACCGCGGGCTGACCCAGTCACCCGACACTACCCTTTTAAAGTCACCCACTCGCTCCCGGGTGAAAGCAAAAATTTATCTCTGTTCCAACCTCTTTTCCTTTTTTCTGTTCTTGCCCCCCTCTCCCTCTCTCCCTCTCCCTCCCTCCCTCTCTCTCTCTCTCTCTCTCTCTCTCTCTCTCTC
>NW_026267436.1:254114-261623 GCF_000697945.3 Frankliniella occidentalis | reverse complement strand
TTATTATTCAGTCTCACTGTTGTCGTGCCTTAAAGGGTGCCAACGAAACCGAGCGCAGCCGCCGCGCTATGGCGTGCCCTGCCGTGTCGTGGGCCATGGTGCCGCCGACTTCATCACGGAAAGTGGAATGCGCGCGGGCAGAGGGGCCATGAGGCGGGGAGGGGTGGGGCGGCCACAGCAAGGAGTTCATCGGAGCGATTAGCCGGCAGATGTAGGCCGGTCTGCCGGCTGCTGGAGGTGCAGTACCACCGCCACCTCCAGGACACCGCGAGGACCAGCAGGGGGGCCACGCCGCGCCAGCGACCCATAACACGCTGCTCTAGAGAGCAGTTGTTAGATCCCCTTCCCTCTTAAATTCTTACATAGAAAATTCTTGTATCACAAAGAATTTTGTGCAACCGTACAAAGCCAAATTTTCTTTGTAATACAAAGAAAAATCATTGTAATACAAAGAAAAATCATTGTAATACAAAGAAAACTTTTGTGTAATACAAGGAAATTTCTTGGAATACAAGGAAATTTCCTGTACATTACGGTTGCACAGAATTCTTTGCCTTATACGAACAAATTCTTTGTAAAAGATTTAGAGTGTTCCTCCTGCTTCTGCGGGGGCGCGAACTTTCTGGAGGATGCGAGACAGTCTGTCCCCCACTTCCACCCGTCGGGGGGCATCCCTGGTGATGGATAGCGGTCGATCGCAGGGTCAGCGCCGCGCGCCCCGCCGCGCCCCACTCTAATTACGCCGCACCGTGCGACCCCCGAGGATATGCAAAACCAGGTCGCCCCCGCCCATTCATTTCCTACCACACTGCAAGAAAAACTCGTTCTGTTTTTTTTGTAAAAGTGTGAGCATTTATTCACTTTGGCTTATGATTTCCCTTTAACCTGCGAGAAGAATTTTCGTGTGCTCTGCTGAATGCCGTTTCGGTTTCAGCGAAATCTGCCCGACAAAGAAGGACCATACACGTCGCGTTCGAATGGGGGGGTTACAGACAGCGGGAGTCTGTATAAAACGATAATGATTGCGGCCTGAATGACTTGTTGACACTACACGCGTCAACAGCAGCGTTTAGCGCGGCCCCGCGACAGGCGCTGGACCGTTAGGCATCGTTGAGGAAAGAGTAGTTTGGCCGAACAGCAACAGCAGTGGACCCCCCTCTTCTCTTCGTCCAACCTCCCTTTGTTCGCCGTGGAAGTGGATGACCTCATCAAGTAGTTCAATCGACTGTGATCAAACGGAGGCACGCTGGAAGCCGGCAGTCGACAGAGAAATGACACTACTCCTTGTCAGATCTACTGACACTTTTACGTAAAGAGAAAAACATTACATTTGCGAATGATATTGCATTGAAAAGTTTTCACTTTTAGTCCCATCCACATTATCTAAGCATCAATAGATTATAGCCGTGTTGGATGATCCAGAAAAAACGTCCGTTTTTATTTTTTTCCTTGAGGTTATTAAGACAAAATCACGGGAGCTCGGCGCCTGCGAGACTCAGGGTAGGCCACCCCGCTGTACACCCATGCCTTGCAGGCGAGATGTTGCCTACCTACTAGGCGCTATGAGAGTTTGCAGAGCCTCTACCCGATAGATCCACAACGAAATGACGGACGTACCGGGTGATTCAGAGAAGAAGCGTGCGGGCGGGCTTGCCTTGCCTACCCAAGCGGCTATGGCGCCTTGCGGGTAGAGCCAGTAGGCAAACCCGCTTGCACTTGCGTCTTCCCTGAATCACCCAGTACGTTCTGAATTCACCCTCCGGTGACCAGAGTGCCAGGATTTGCAGGACTTGTGTGTAGGAAGTTCAACGACCCTCTCCCTCCCCTCTCCCTCTCTTTCTTGCGCTTGCGAGACACACTTTGCCGCGCTGAGGGTGGGTGTGAGCGTGTGAGTATACGAGTGTAACTGTGTGTGTGTGTGTGTGTGTGTGTGTGTGTGTGTGTCCATGACTTGTGGACTCGTCCCGCAGGGGTTAGCAGGCTGGGCCGGTCCGGCCGGGTCAAGAAGCGGCTAGGAGGACCTAAAGTGTACAGCGCACTGCGCTTTCACTGCAGATTCACGACCATACACCACTGCGGTCTACACCTCACACACACACACACACACACACACACACACACACACTAACAAACACAAGCACGCGCACTCACCAGAGCGCCCGCCCACACTTGGCAAAAAGGAAAGGGGTAACAACATAAGAGGAGTTTCCAGGCTCAGCGCGACGACGTCCTTCCGCCGTGTGAAGTGTGCGAAAGTCTGCTGGCGCTGCAGCAGGTGCGTACGGTAGGAATTTGCAAGTAAAAATAAAACCTCCCGCAGCCCAGCGGGCTGCTGAACTATCGCCGGCGCGTCCCCGCCGGCTCCAACGGGCGAAGGTGGCCGCTGCACTGGCTGGCTTGACCACAAAACAACAGACACAAAGCGCGAGCAGAAAAGGTTTCCCATCTTAAAGTGAACCTTCAAAATGTTGATTTGAAATTGAACCATAAGACTGTTATTTTGCTGCTTTTTTTTTCATAGAATGCGGTGTTGGCCGAATTATGCCCTCTTGCGGTGCAGCTTTAACGTGCGTCAGAAGGACGCTCGGCGGCCGCACATACTCGCACGGCGCACGCCACGCACAATGATGGGATGGGATCGTGAGATAACCCGATGATGCTGACGGTACGGTCCACCGCAGCGGCGTCCTTGGCGGCCTACAGCTCTCTGGCTATCGAGCCCTTTCCCCCGAGAGAAGCGGGGCGGGTGGCGCCCCAGAACACGTCGCAATAAAAAAAAACGGGAGCATCTCTCACTGCGACTGCGATAGTGTCGAAATACCCGCGGAAAATGGTACAACGTGCGAATAAAATCAGACTTTGACCATGTACTGGGTGTTTCTGTGTCTTTTCGCATTCGATCCACACTCTAAATATCTAAGGACAATTTTTGTAACTAGCACCGGACTTCTGTGTGCATAACTAGCTCAGATACAATATTGTAATTACCAACACACATTTAGTGACTAGCAAGTCACAATATTGTATCTGATTCCAGTTATGCACGCAGAAGTCCGGTGCTAGTTACAAAAATTGTCCTTGACATTTAGAGTGCACGCTGCAAAACCTTTGAGTGAGGTTTAACGGTCGAGATGAGTGAAACAATTTTTCCTTCTCCCACTCGTTGTGAGAAACGTCCGTCACATTCACTTTGGGAGTGCGGACCAGAAATTATGAATCAAATAGAGCGAGAAAAATAATCTTATAGTCGCAGAGACGAGCGATAATTTTTGGGTCACTATGATGTCCTCGGTTCGAACAAAAATGTTTGAATTTAAACAGACGACTGCGCGTTATAACACCGCCAAACATTTACGGATTCGATACGGCAGTCTAAGGACATGGAGTGGAAACTACAATCATCGTCGTCTCCTCCGCCACCATCATCAACGCCAGCATCATCACACCCCGCATGCAAAAGCGTCCCGTTGTCGTGGAGCCGTGAGCCGCTGGAGCGGTTCTCGCGCCACGCCACGCGCGAGCTCTGCCTAATACGCGGCCAGAATCACGGGGTTCTCGTCTGACGTGACGTGAGAGAGGCAGGGCAGGCTCGGCCGCCGTCACGGCAACGCCAGGGCAGTGTTCTGTGTTCTGTGCTTCTTGTTTTCCCCCCCTCCCCTGTACCCTGAATATTTATCACTTCGTATTTATCTTTGCTTCTAAATCTCTAATGATTCGATTTTTTTCTATAACCTTTCCCTCTTTTTTGTGCGACGAGCCCATGCGTCCAGGCCTGATGGCTTATGCGCCAGACTATTGCTTTCTCCGTATCAGTCAACGTCGCAAGAGCAGCGGCGGCGGCGCCTTTATGCCAGTGCTCGCCTGCCCGAGTGGCTCTCTTAACACCCCCAATCTTCATCCCCGTGCAACACTACTACACCAGGTCTGCGCCCTGCTCCACCTCGCCCAGCCTCGCCCCGCAGCGACCAGACTGACCACAGGACGCCACCGGGCGCCACGTGATCCACTTAAAACCGCAGCCACTGCTTTGCCCAAGAGGGCGGTTGGTGATGGTACCGCCACTCCTTAAATCGGTTTGCATCACACCAAGATACCTATGCTATAGGATTTCGATCGCGACCCCACGCCGAAGTAGGCGCATCACACCCAGAAAAAATCTTCCCTTCAACCGCGTGGGCTTACAATTCTGGCCCTTGTTTGGCAAAAGTTTAAAACAAGTACAGTAAAAGTAAACTGCGTCGGTCAAATCCTTATTGGCAATGACCACTCTACAAAGAGAGGAAGAGCGTGATGTAGCATTTGAAATTGCAATTTTATATGCTCTGAACAGTTAACAATTACAGAGGTCATGTTTCTCAGATAACATTAGATGCAAGATAGATATCTTGCAGAGCACCTCTTCTATGTACGGTGCACAATTTTTGCCAGTGAAATTTTCTCCCTTGAAATAATGCAGTTTCTTTGCCCGAGCAATAGCAGCGTTTTGTAGCGAAATCAAATTGAGCTTGGATCAAAGAACGATTTATCTGGGTGCAATCACTAGTGTTATCACATCACCAATATGACAGCAAATCCGCAAACAAATAGAAGTAATAATAATTAGTCTTTAAACAATATCCAGCGGTTGGGTCACCTGCCAGCAGTCGAGCGCTAAGCGCACACAGAGACACGCGCGGACTTAATCCTAAATGGATTCCAGGCTGACGCTTCGGGGGATGCCGCCTTCCACTTGGCAGACGCACTTGGGCACCGCTAACGTAACATAACTTGGCTGCGTGAGTGTGAGTTGGTTGCGCTGGCGGGCCACCCAGCGGGGGCAACGCCTCTCTGAGCGCACACATACTCCACTCCCTTCAGCAGCGTTGGCGTGACTCCGAAAAGCCTTATTTCCGAGAAGCTAACAAAACACACACGAACGCACACACACAGAGACAGCCAGGGCACTGCTGCTGCAGCATACGGCATTTATCAAGGGCAATTAAACGTTGAACGTTTTGTGTGTGCGCGCAAGGCCAAAATTATGGCGCACTTTGCTATGAACAGTATAATATATATGGCACCACACGGGACCGTTAACGGTGACGAGGGATAAGGTGGCGTGGACAATAATGGTAATGCAAAATGGCACGTTTGTATGTGCGTGTGTGTGTGTGTGTGTGTGTGTCTGTGTGTGTGTGTGAAATAGTAACTGATTGCGATAGAGGACAATTTGTTCCGTTCTATCCCTTGCGCTTCCCAGTTTGGCGCGCGCGCCTATGCAGCCAGCATGGGGGCATCCTCATACGGCGCTCCAGCAAACGGGGACCCCAATCAAAATGGCGGACACCATACACACACACAATCAGCTTCTGAGTGTGTGTGAGTGTGTGTGTGTGTGTGTGTGTGTGTGTGTGTGTGTGTGTGTGTGTGTGGCTCTTCCCCTGATTGCCTGCTGACTGTCTGATGAGGATACACCGTTGCGGGTCGCGACCCCGCCCGCCGCGCCGCCGCCTGCCACTCCCGAGCTGCATCTGCCGTTTGTTGTGTTGGTCTGCTTTGGTGGCGCGAGCCCCGCGCCACACCCCACCCCACCTCACCCCACCTCCCCTCACCCTGCCACGCCCTGCCACGCCCGCGCCGCCACGCCCCGCCACGCCCGTCACACGATATCGCACACAGGTCGTGTGTTGGGTCGTCGGCGTCCACAATGCCGAGTCACACCGGATGAATTGCAGCCTTGCACGGGGCGGGCGGGCGGACAGGTGGACTCCGGGCGGGCTTATACGGCGAGCCGCAATAATACCCGTGTTAATTGGTGCCGCACATATAGCCGAGCAGAGCCGTGCTGCTGGAGGTCCCTCGGGGGCTGCCATGGAGCCGGCGCTGGAGCCACGCCTAGCTAACGGGACGTATCCGGGCCCGGAGAGGCCCGCCACGTGCCGGCCCACACCGAGTGTCAAACAGACAGGTTTCAGTAGTTAGCAGGATTGGGTTTACCTCCTCAATTCTTAGTGACCCACTCTTCATTTTTTTCGCCTTTAAATTGCCTATTGAGAGACCGCCTCTGATTTTTCTGTACGCTCTATATAGTAGTTTTCTCCACCCCCCCTCACAAAAAAACCAGATGCGGTAGGTACAATGTGAGACTTGAGTTCCCCGCATCAAGTTACTCTTGAAGTGAAGAAGACCCGGGGTCGGTTCCAAACAGAGTCCTGATAACGCTGTAAAAATTAATAAAAACCAAAAATTTGGCCAAAACTTTTTTCTAAAACATACAATAAAACATTTAATCGGCCACGTCTCTGGAAATATTATAGATACAGCATACAGAAAAATCAGAGTCAAAAACTTCGGTCAAAACAATAATTGGAGCTTGGTGTAAAAAGAAGCTTGAATCAAGAACACGGGTGCCTGCTGGGTGTAGGGGGGCTTGCCGGACAGCACAAGAAAAAACCTACAGCAAACGTTTAAGCCGTGCGAGTGATAAATTAGTAGCCGGACGTTAATCACTATTTGAAGAGGCGGCCGCAATCCATTAGGCGGAGAGGGACTAGCTAACGCTAGCTAATCGAGTTGCCGAGATTTATTGGTGGGAAAAGCGATGGGGCGCCTCGATCAACACTTTTATTATTATTAATGTTATTCCGAATAGATTATTGAATGTGATTGGAGAAGAGGCCGGAGTAAGGCACTGTACACTGCACCTGCCGTTGCTGTCCCTTCAATCAAAACAAACTTCGACTTTACATTGAGCAACGTTCCCCGCAGTGTTAGGCCACGTGCCGGGTTGCCTACCCCATTCCCGACCTGCCGCTAGCTGTGCGTGTACAGAGCTGGACGCCGCCGTGCCCGATAGGCAATCGCGTGCGTGGGCAACTCCTCAGAGCGCCGCGGGTTGCCTACCCGAGCCCTAGCCGCTCTCTGTACACGCCGAGAGGCGACCGAGGGCGGGCGGGCTTACAACAACAACAATGCAGGCGAACGCGCTCCTTTACGGCTTCCAGAGCGGCCCCGGACCGGGCACAAATATCCTCTCCGGGGCTTTCAATTACTGGCCAACGCGCCGCCCGGGGGTCTGGGGAGGGGCAGGGAGGGGAGGGAGGGGGAGAGGGGCAGTGAGCGGGGAGCACGCCATGCTACGCAATGAGCGGCAACAGCAACGCCTTTGGCAGCAACTCCCAGGCTGTAAACCATGACCATGCGCAGCGAGCGCTAGCGGAGATCAGCGCGGAGCTCCGCGATGCTGTTGCTCGTCCACTGAATCGCAGCAGGCAGCGTCCATCCCAAGCAAAGCAGCGGTTTATTCCGATGAATTTACGGGACGTCAGATTAATTATCGTCGCGGATACGAAAAGGCTGAAAACTCTGTGTCTGTGGATAACTTCCGCAGAAATTTAAAGGAATGCGTTTCTAACTGGCTGTGTCGCTTCGTCTTATCTAAAGCCAGAAATGCATTGGATATCATGGTCTCTTTGCGGCTGTGTGTGGTTCAGAAAAACTAAACACAGGACAACTTTCAAAACGGTTAAA
>NW_026267436.1:238193-246534 GCF_000697945.3 Frankliniella occidentalis | reverse complement strand
TCGCTCTCTCCCTCCCTCCCTCCCTCCCTCCCTCTCTCTCTCTCTCTCGCTGGTCACCCAATGAATGGCCGAGCCGCACGCGCCGCCAGCTCTAGTCGTCCGACTGTCTCTCTCGCACTGGTCGCCGATAGGTGTGACTGCGAGGATGCTCCCCGCGCCTTGGCCGACGCCGCGTCCGCGACGCCGCCGCGACGCCCGCCACAACAATGTGCATTGTGGGCGCCCACGCGACGCCACGCCTGGCCACGCCGCACCACACCAAACAGAGAAAGTGGGGGCAATTGAGCACAATGGGGGCAGTGCGCCGGTGCCGCCTCCTCCGCCCCCACCACCCCCATCTCCCCCAGGAACATGATCGGCTCCACACACACACAGACACCTCGGCCACGCCCCCCGCGCGTACCGATACTCGCGCAGATTTGGATATTTCCATAGGCGATGGGTAAAGGCAAGGAGGCATATGAAAAATCGACAACCAGCACGACATCTTGCAGCTGCAGGAAAAAGTGGGGAGGGGCGAACAGGGGCTACATTTGCTTCGTTTTACTTGCGGCTATGACATAATTTTTATTTTACCGCCGCCCCGTATTCCCCAAAGGGCTGCTGCTGCCGAGGCTGCTCGGCCTTCAAGAGCGAGACTGCGGCTTTCGTTAAATAGCGGGGGTAGGTTTTAAGGAAGCGGCGCGCGCAGCAGGGCGGCCGCCAGCTCACTTCCGGTAATCACCTCTGACAAAACGGGGCGAACCAGGAGGCGCATAGAAACAGTAAAAACTTTAATAATAGACTTTCCAGTTATTTGTTTTAACAAAGCGGGTGGTTAGCGGCTGAGAAGGCGGGGGGAAAGGAAGACAACGTCCCAGGCGAGGTCCCAGGTGTGGCCTGCAGGTGGACTAGGACGTTAGCACCTTGTTCACTCCTCTCTCACAAACCCGTTGTAAACTAGTTGCTTGTCATAGACAAACTGCAGATGCTTGGAGTTTCTATTTCTTGTCGATTTAGTTGCAATAATCCGCTTGGTAAAGAAAGAATCAACTCAGTGAGCAAATCGAGTGAGAGGGATAGAAAGGGAGACGGCGGGAGAGGGGGGGGGGTCGTCCTCTATAAATAACGACTTTCTTTCGTCCTCTGGTCTGGTTCCGACGTTTGCTCTGCGGTGCCGCGCGCCAAAACGTGCGGTGCGCCGCAAAACGATCAATCACCAAAACTAAAACGAGCAAACGGAAACGGGACAATTTCGGTCACGGCGCGCGCCCACCGCCGGGCCCCATGCCAGGCCAGGGCGCCCTCGTTACATCACAGCCCACATGCCTGCAGGTCTAAGGGCAATCATTGTAAAACTCGTATTTAAAAACATGGTACAGTATGTTTGTTTAGAAGTGAGTACTCGTGACTTTCGTAAGCTAACAAACAATTTGTTTACAATCCTTGAGAATTCTTCGTAAGCTACACCGAATTATTACAGTTTGCAATAGCACCTGCTTTTCAAGAATTTTGCAGTGCGGAGCCAATGCTACATCCTCTTAACACGTTGAGTCCCACATGGCCACACGTAGCCACAACAGCATGTAAAGTGAGACCCCCAGAGGCTCAACGTCAGCTAAACTACCGAAGTCGGTTTAAATTCAAGTGATTTTTCAAAAAATTCCAGCTTTTACTGTTACATTTCTGGAATTTTTAGTGATTCTAGCAGCATACGAACTACACCCGTCGCGAAAGCCCGCATGGCACACCTCTATTTAGCCTAACAGACCGACTAATGACCACAGCTACACGACTACGTAAGTCGCGATGACTTGCACCTTTTACTCTTGTCTCGCTTTTGCAAATGAAAAGCCAACAATAAGAGTGGGAGGGGACGTCAAAGACAACGGCCCCCACCCCACTTCTTCCTCATCTAGAGCGTCCCATCAGTCGACGCTCAACGCGAATCGCTATTGCAGCACAAGCAGCGAACCTTTTTGTTTGCATCTCTTCCTTCCGGGGAGGACGCTCGACTGAACTTCCTTTGTGTCATTTTTGAAGCGAGCAGCCACTACTTTTCGTTTGACGTACCGCACGCTCAATCACTAGGACGTGCGTGTTGAGTGTCAACAACACAGACGACCGAGGTTCGCGCACCCACTGTTTTAGTGTGGGACACGTCGGTAGCAGCGGCACCTAGAGAGGCGCTCCTTTTCCCCGCGAGTAAACACCTCGCTCTGCAGCCACTTTCCAGCATCGGTATCTCATTTAAATAGAAGACAGACACACCCCTCGTTTCTCTCTTCTTCCTACTCAGTCCACACGTACTCCGGTCGTATACAATACACCTGTGGCTGTCCTCCCACGCCCCTCCCCCGCCCCCCTTCCACCTCCACTCGCCCGGTCCTCGCACCCCCGCCGCGCCGCTGTGGGACTTATTCTTTGCGAGAAAACCGCGTCGCTCTTCTGCCCCCCAGCATCGCGCGCTGCTGATGCCAACCTGGCGATGCCATCTGGTGACGGCTGTTTCAGGTGCTGCAGGCTGCCAACATTGCCGTAAACACCGCCTGAAACTGCAGGCCGTAAGGTGCTTGGGAACTTATACCAGAGCAGGGTGTGTTTCACACTACTACTGGCACTTAGGACGTTTCCTCAGGGAGGCTTTTCAGACTTAACCCTCTTTTTAAAAAACAGACAGAAAAACGCACCTTATGTTACAGGTTGCGAATTTGAAGCCGCAAAATGACCGGGAAAAGAGTCCATTTTTGAGAGACAAAGTGAGGATTTTACACTTTTGCAAGTTGTTCTAGCTAATGGCTGTAAAGTGTAAAGCCTTTGCAAGCAGGGAATGAAGACTCAGCAACATGCAACTAGTAGGACCTTTGGAAGTATTTAGAAATTCTTAACAATTCTTAGAAAAGTCACTGAAAATCAGTTCTACAAGTTTTATACCGCAAATAATGCGAAAACAATAAGGAAAAATTTGTCGGAAACGTCATAATATTGCCGGGCGCCTCAGGTGCAGAATTATATTCCAGCTATATTGCAGGAGACACAGCCTGCTGCTGGCATCCCAGCCCACTTCCCAACCTTTAATGCCCTTTGAGGTGACCCCACCGCAGCCGGGTGGGAAGCGCGCGCGCTTTGACGGACAATACCACCAGAGCGCCCCGCAGCCGCCACGATATGCAAAGCCGGAGAGATATGCAGCCGACACAACCGCGATGACCCAATACCCAGAAGTGTGGCACACTGCTCTGCGCTTCGAGAGCCCCGTGTTGATTGGGAGCCCTCTATAAACACACCGCACCGACATACCGCGTATACCGAGGCATGCGCCACACCTCCGGACACCTCAAGGTACCTCCGGGTACCTGCGGGTACCTCCGGCTCCACACACGTCCGCAAGCCGCAAGGCAGGAACCCATTCGACACTATTGCCCCGGCGCTATCGGTACTATCGACACTATCGATACATTTCGCACCGCACGGCCCGGTGTGCCGCGGCGGCCGCCGCCGTTCCGTTGTGTTGTGTACCACTTTCACTACCTGCCGGGGTTGACCGCGCGGGGTAATGTCTCTTTTTTCTCACGACGCGCTTTGCTTTTGATACTACTAATGGATGTATTTCGCCCCGGCCGCCCCCTCGCCCCCGCCCCGCGCACGTTGTACACAAGAGAGCGCCCCACCTTCCGAGTCGAACTGTTTTGTGACGCAATGTAACGCTGTCATGTGTCCGATGTGATGGCGTATATTCAGTTATTCATTATTCTCACGCGACTCTGCCAATAAGACGTTGCGCAAGAGCCCCCTCTATTAGCCGGCCGGCCCTTCCGCTCCGTCAAACATTCTGCACTTTGCAAATAATAACGGGCCGCGGTGGATCACAATGCTATTCGCAGGCAGTGTTATTCCATTGGCGCGCGCTTTGGGCCGCCCGCAGCCATCGCCCGACAAAAGGCGTCATTTCCAGTAACGTCAGTTCAGACAATGGATGGGGCATTATAGGGGGCGCGTGCGCCGCGCGCCAAAGAATCGAGTCATTCAATTTTTGCGAAATCGCCGCACACGGTAAAATAATCATACCGCGCACATAACAGCGACAAAGACAGACTCGAGTGCCGCGGGGGGTAAGAAAATAACCACAACTTTCCGGTAGAATCGAAAAATTGAAAAATGGCCACAAAGAGAAAAAACATGTACCTTTGCTTCCGTTACGGCCCATCTTGCATTCGACGAGGCAGAGAAAGTATAGGGGTTCTCCCGCAGTAATAGAATAAGAACGAGAAAAAAAATGGCTACGGGAAAATAACAAATTCATACATACTAAGATGAGAAGTGAGATGTATTCACCCAATGACCGTAACGACGAGGGAAAAAACGCCAGCCAATCTACCCACGACTGACTGTGTTCGGTTCACCCTGGTGAACAGCAGTCGCACCGCGGGGAGCCGAGCCGCTGTTTCACGATCCACGCAAATTGCTGAATCGCTCGCTCCCTTGCATTCCCAACAATAACCGCAAAAGCGTCTCCCATTTCGTCGTCGCGGGGCGTGGCGGCGAGAGTGTGCAAGAGACAAATCTGCGTTGCCCAATTCTACACTGAAAATACAAGTCGTGTACGCACACCTCCCCCCCAGCAGGTGTGAGGACGGCATCCTTCCTGAATGTGCACGAAAACGCTGCCTTTTAAGGAGGAAAATTGCCAATTTTCCTTTCGAGTGTACAGTTATCACTGGAAAACAAAGGTGCTAAGTCCAACCTTTAAAAGGCACTACGGGTTTAGTGCCTTCTCGAAGGTACTAACTTTTTGCATCTCTTGGGCTGTTTAGGACCCTGCTTAGTGCCTTTGTCAGGCACAACTTAGTAGAAACGTCCTGAGTGTCTTGAGTGCCCCAGGAATAAAACGAATTAGCACCTTTATTTTACCAGCTTTCTATTAATACATTTTAATGTGTTCCTCCGGAAATACCATACCGATCGCATCCCCTGCAGAGAGAGAGGGGGGGGGGCAGAGGAAGAGGAAGAGGCAGCAGACACACAGGACGTGCGCGAGCGGCAGCCTTTCGCGAGCGCGTGCCGCCAGCGTGCCGCCAGTCGCCAGTCAGCCGACTCCGGTTGACTGGACAAAAGACTCCATCGCTAATCGTCCGCCAGGATTACCCGAGTCTGCTCCTCGACCCTTTCTCCTAGGCTGATCCAGCGCCACGCCGCCACGCGGTCCGTCCGCAGCATGTCACACTGCGGAGTTTTTAGAAAGTGACCGTGGCCCGGACCAAACCTGTCGCCCGGCCCGTCAAGCAACACCTGTCAAATCAATATTCACGGCGGACGCGTGTTGATCCGACCGGCTGCTCCGCACGAGCTTCAGATCTCTTTCAAACGGAGGGTGCCATTGAGCCACACTGCCAAGTAAAGTAAATCGGCACCGATCTTACAATAACGCAACTCTTTAATATGGTTTGTTTTCACTGATAAACTAAGTGTTCAACTGCTCAACACTTGTAAGTGTGCAACTACAAGTTGAATACTTGCAAGTGTGCAACTCCGTAGTCGTACACTTGCAAGTGTTAAACTTGGTAGGTGTGCACTTGCAAGTGTGCAACTCCTCGGTTGAACACTTCCTTAGATTGGACGCTTAGTGTGTAGGAAGTGCTCAAGCGAGGAGTTGCACAATTGCAAGTGCACGCCTACCGAGTTGCACACTTGCAAGTATTCAACTTGCAGTTGCACACTTGCAAGTATTCAACTTGCAGTTGCACACTTGCAAGTATTTAACTTACAGTTGCACACTTAGAAGTGTTGAGCAGTTGAACACTTAGTTTATCAGTGTTGTTTATGAAAAGTAAGAATTCTGTTCACAGTAAAAATAAAATCATCTTGCATTTCAATCAGATTGCTTGAAAACTGTCTTGAAAACCAAGGAGATCGCATGAAATCTAAGATGGCATTTTATACCGTGTTAGAAGTATTTTTTTTTCAAGCTAATGCTATTCGAAGTCCTTTAGCTACACCGATTAGACGACACGACCACTCTATCTGATTTCGAGCAGTGTCCGAGCGGGCTCCCTTCGGTTCCCTTGGGGCCGCACACGACGGCACTGGCGGCCACAACAACGCATCACTGACCGCAGCCCTTGTAAGCTAACCAGCCCGGTCATCAATTACAAGGCCCCCTCGAAAAACATACGGAGCGGGCCGAGCTGCCGACTCACGATGAGTTTTAAAAACAATCAGATTCACGTGTGAGAATTGCAACGGCTGCGCGATGTGCAATTTGCCAACAACGCGACGGTGCACAAAATTAAACGACATGACACCATCAGCGATAGCGGCAAACAACCCCGACGATGACAGCTCCTGCGCCCACTCGCTGCAGTGACGACACTGGGATGCATCTCGATGCGGTGTGACTCAAAATTATCTCGTAGTGTCTCAGTCCTCAGTTTCGCGACCATCAAAACAGCAATAACATCATCATTTAAAAGAGCTCCACATAAATTCTTCTTCTTATTTTTTTGTTATTCTTAACCAGGTTGTTGGTGGTTGAACTCGTTGTTCATACTCGCTACCCTACTGCTGCGCTCCGCCCCGCGCCGCTGGACAGCCCCGTGGTCGCATCAGGTTGTGCAACGGTACCTGCATCCACTGACCGACTAGCGAGACTCACTCGCTCACCAGTCTGTGACTAGTGGCGGGCAGCGGCGAGCCAAGCATATGGAGAGCAGGAAGAGATCTATATGGCCATGCCGCCTTGTAATTGGACAGCTGAGCGCAAAGCGAGCGCAAAGTACGTCAAAAGAAAAAAAAAACCTATCCGGTAAGGTCCAGTTCCGGTCTCGATACTTAGTATTTTAAAAGACTCAATCGAGAATTGCTAAAAACATTACTTTAGAAGGGATTTTGTAAGGATTTACAGTTATGCATAACGTGTCACACGTTTCACAATCGGTATCAAGTCAAGTTCCGCTGTTGGTATAGTTTACTCACCGCAGAAGGGCACACCCTCAGGCGACCATGCGCCGTGCTGACAGACTCTTCTGGAGGGGCCCAGCAGCTCAAAGCCCCTCTCGCAGGTGTAGGTGGCGACCGCACCGTCACCCAAACTCTCGTTTGAAAACCGCACTGTGCAGTGGGCGGGAGCACCGGGGAAACTGCAAGCACCCGTGGCAACTAGAGGAAAAAAGAAACAAACCATTAGTTAAAATTTAGCAACATTACAATGCCAAACACAGAGGTAAACTTTAAACCATTTAAACTTAAAATTTTTTGTTGGAGAAGTTAATAAAAGTTTATTTCGTCCAGCAAGAATTTCGTCCAGCTTCAAACAAAACTTTTCAACAGTTCAATGAAAAATATCAGGCAACTGATCACACATTTCAACAAGCCACAGTAACGGCTGTGCCCGTCAGTGACAAGCGTTACTCGCAGGTGTTTTGTTCTTCGCAGGTGGACACGTTGCCGTACAGCGCTGTACGGTACCGGTCCGAGAACAATAACTCGAATGACAGCGGTTCGATAGGATCGAAGCACACTGCACACTGCCCTCCGCCGGACCGGAGCTTGGGGGACAATAAAGTATACTGCAACAGTTATCCGGACCCGAGGGAGGGAGTTCACTTCAATGAATTATGTCATTCCGTGCGTTTTGTACCGCCTAAAATGTACATGGGTCAGAAGGGATTTTGGCCTTTTTTCATTTAAAAAGAGACAGGCGGGAGCATATTGGGGATTAGACCAAAGAAACCCGACACCGCCTGGAGTAGATTACAAACAGCAGCGGACACCGGAGACCACCACAAAATATAAGTAGTGAGGCTCCGGTGTTTTCGACGGCAGATGGAAGAGGCGGGGGCGTTAGTGCTGGCGGTGGTACCAGGAGCGCAGCGCAGGCCGAGAGGTAGCTCACTGGCTCAGGTACCTCCTCCTCTCCTTTCCTCTATCTCACGACAGTACCCGTGCTGCTGCTGCTGCTGCTGTGCCCCGCCACGTCCCGCCACGCCCCCGGCTGACCGCGCAGCAGGCCGACAGACACGCCGACATGTGACCTGCAGCGTGCTCAGGTTGGCATTGATTCCTCTGCCCCGCGCGCTCTTGAATTTGAGAAAGGTCGGAGCCTGCCGTGAGAGGCCAGCATTGGTCAACGACGCCCAGCCCCCTCCTCCCTCTACTTACACACTCACGCACACATTCCGCAATTCAATACTTTCAACTACCATTATCCTTGAACCAAAATAACCCTCAAACCGAGCCCGCTTGAAACAAATAGCCAAAAGGTGACAGTAGGTGCTCTACTCTCCACCCCGACTTTTGATTATGATGACGACGTTGTTGTTGTTGTTGTTGTTGTTGTTGTTGTTGTTGTTGTTATTATTATTAT
>NW_026267436.1:227365-230845 GCF_000697945.3 Frankliniella occidentalis | reverse complement strand
AACTTTAAAAACTTCTTGAAGACTACATTCAGAGTTCAGCTCTTGGCGGGGACGCGATAAAAATGAAAAGAAGAAGAGGAGGAGTGGGAATTAACGGGCGTTCCTGTCGCGGCACGCGCTGCGCTGCGCTGGCGCCGCTGGAGATGGAGCCGCTGGACTTTCTCTGCCGGACCGATAGTCGTCGCGCGACCAGCTGCGCGCCTGACACTTGAGTGGGGACTGTGGTGCGAGTGATGTGGCTTCCTGTAGAGCTCCCCTAGACAAACTCATCTTCACAAGCTCTCCCTAGCATCTAGGAAGTATACTTCAGATCTTAAAGAGCCTGAAAAAAAAACGTGGAAAAGAGTTTAAGAGCGGCTTTGCGTGCCGAAGAAAAATAAAAAGATGTTACGACGTACGTTATTATATTATTCCCCTGCTTCGCCCCAACATGAACTCTACGCAAAATTGTTGCTCGTTTAGCGGGGGTTTTTTGGCGTTACGACAGAAGAAATGGCATATCCTGTATCTTCAAGCGGCCGTCATAACAACACATCTTTCGTGCGTCGTCTGCTCCGCCATTCCCGCACTTATTCTGCAACAACCGCGCTTTCTATCGTGGCGCGGCCCGCCTCGCGCTCGCAGGACCCACAGGCCGATGCGAACCGCATCAATAATTGGGCATTCTCTCGATAAATTATGTGTAAAAATTGGCGCGGTAACAATGAAAGTAGGCAAAAGTTACATTCGTTTAACAAAAACGTAATAACGTTGCAGTCGATCCGACGGCCCCAGCATCCAGCAGCCCCAGCATGGGAAACACACCAGGCAGGCCACAGATCCACCGGACCCAACGCTTCCTAGAGCCGGGTGGACGGCTTCTCCTTGTGCAAGGCGCCGCTGGGCGGGAAAAGCCGCAGCGGGGGGACCGGCGAAGAATGAACGTCACCGCCATACACACCTACAAAACCTGACCCACCCACGGCGGCGTGTACTGAACGCGAAAGTACTTCCCAGAGGCACAACACACACAGACATCCTCACACATGCACACAAGGCGCAAAGAGCGGAACACCGACACACAGGCAACAAGTGTTCTGGCATAGCACACGTTCGTCAGTGCCAGTGCCAGAGCCCACGACAAGACCCCCGGGGGAATGTTGTGGGGTGAAATTAACACGACTTTCAGAGAGAGTGCAAAAAAATTATCACAATTTTAGACGCACTGTTAAAGTCTTACGAAGAAAAATGCCAAATCCTTTGTAATACGAAGGATTTGGACGCTTCGTAGGGAGAAAATCCTTCGTAGGTACGAAGCATGTGGCATTTTGCTTCGTAAGACTTTAACTGTGCGATACTAGTGAAAATTGCACACTTCAGCTATCAGCTTCATAAACTTTCATAAGATTGAAGTTCGTCCAACCTCGCTGAGGGAGTTCAAGAAAGTATTGATGGCCATCGAATTTTTAAATAATGCCGTTTAAAGTCTAATTCCGCTTGACCGAGTGCACTTCCGTTCCTGCATGACGGGACCGCAAGAGTTCGTTCCCTCCTCTCTCATTTCTCTTTTATTATTCCAGTCCGTCATGTCCCGGTAACGTCCCCGCTAACGAGCCCCGCGAGGGGCCCCGACCGCCGCCCCCCGGCACGAAGGGCGCGAGAAGGCCCCCGCCGCTGGGGTCACCGCGCCACGCCACGCCGACCGGACGGATGAAAGTGATCGAGACGCGGTCCGATGCTCTCGCGGCCGTGCCGGCCGGGTCGTGAGCGGGCACCGCCAGCGCGCCGGCGCCGCCGCACGATGCACAGGTGACTGCAGCGCGTTGGTTGCATCACGATGCACCACCACCAACCACCACCCCCAGCGATGTGCGATTGTAAGGTATGGGCACAAAGCACAAGATGTGTACTGAGAGACAGCGATTCACCAAAAACAAAATGAGACAATCTCATCGGAAATTGATCTGTTTCAATTCGTTCTGTGAAGGAAATTATTTTGTATTAGTACAAAATTTTGAGTATTGCTTTTCAAACTTTTTTTTTTTGGGGGGGGGGGGTGTTTTAAACGAAAATATTTCATGGCATAGTAACAGCAGACGTTGGAATGGAATTCACAAAAATATGGCGAACTTTTTATCCATCGCAACCGCGACTGGGTACTGCCATCGGTTCGTGCCGGACCTGCCTCACAGGACGTGGCGGCTCCAGGACTTCTTGTCGGGGAGGAGAAACCTAAGCGTGACCTGCCGCCGCCGCCGCCGCCGTCCCCGTCCGGTCATACATCAAACATGAGGAGCTTCCGAAGGGAGCGGGCCAAAAAAAAAGAAAGAAAGAAACGCTCATGCTATGGTTAAAACGACAAATTAACCATAGATGAACACTCCTTATTTATCCGCAGTTTGACAGGAGCAGCAGCGCGGCAACCAACCCAAGTTTTCACTAAAAGTGGACGCTACCTTCGCCCACCTCTCTCATATCATTTTCCACTCTTTCCCGCATGAGCCCGCCACACGCTCCCACGCCGAGCATCACTTTCCACCAGCCGGGCGGCGGGCCCCGGGCCCCAGGACAGGTGAGCCAGTCACGAGCCGGACCGAAGCGGCGGCCGGGGCGGGACTTCCCTCAGCGACGAGGGGGGTAAAGAAGAAAAGAAACGATGCTGTCGTTCGAACTCGAACCTACGCAGCAGAATTTTTGTCCAAAAGGCTCTCTCCCCTTCTCCTCTTGTCAGTCACTAACGCAGCCCCTCCCACTCTCATCGAAAAGGTACACGTTTCTATATAATTCTTATCATTGCTTATCGGTCCAGGCTGCGCCTACGCGCCTTCTTCCCCGCTCTCCTCCCGGCCTGCAGCGCCCCAGGGCCCCATAGGAGGAGGCGGATCCCGGCAGCAGGCAAATGCGAGGACCGACGTGTTTCGGGACGTCAAAAAAAGAGAAATGTGGGATCGCTACAACGCCTCCCGGCCACTCTGCGCCACGCCGCGCCACGCCCAGCGACCCACAACAGCATGCACTGCAACAGCAGCACTACAAAGCTGATTCTCGCAAACAGTCCCTTTTTAAATCCCCGAGTGACTGTGATAATTATGATTTGTAAGCCCAAAAGTAAATTTTAAGTTTACTCCTTTCATTTCATTTTTTCTACTCTGTCAACTCAAATGTGTACATAGTACACATTAAAGAAAGTGTACATGGCATGTATGCTTTAATTAATGTGTACATGGCTATGTACACATTTGTAAATGTGTACATGCCCATGTACACATTTATAAATGTGTACATGCCCATGTACACATCTTTTAAAGTGTACATACAACCGTTAGTATATATGCCATGTACACATCTTTTAATGTGTACATACCTATGTACACATTGATAAATGTGTACATGGTCATGTACACATTTATAAATGTGTACATAGCCATGTACACATTAATTAAAGCATACATGCCATGTACACTTTCTTTAATGTGTACTATGTACACATTTGAGTTGACA
>NW_026267436.1:217736-222270 GCF_000697945.3 Frankliniella occidentalis | reverse complement strand
TATACATTTGGTTGTGCAGGCATTAAGCAGATATTAAAATCGCAAAAAGTTAAAACTATTTTGGGTGTTCGAACTTATGGTAGCTCAGAGACAGGCTAAACCAGCCGCGCCCCCGACGCCGGCATGGGAAGGGCTGCCCTAGGGCGATGCCGGCGAATAGATGCGCCAAGATTCCCGAAAGACCGGTTGGGTTCCCACCGCCGCAGCTCCAGGACCAGCAGAGGAGCAGGCGACGAGACCACAACTCGCGCGCTCTGGTTTTCAACCATCTCTCTCTCTCTCTCCCTTACAATAATGTGCATGCAGTCCTGCGGTCGCAGCGGTCGCTGCAGCTGCAGCATCAGGCTGATCCGGGGCAAATTGCTTTAATTAATCCGAAAAGTGCACCCTGCGCGCGATCAGCTGCATGCGCACACGTGATATCGATAGAAACATGAATTATTACGGGACTTTTACCGCCAAAAGGAAATATTATTTGGCGGGAAGCAGTGTGACGTTATCTTACAAGAATAGCGCCGACGACGACGTCGACGCCGCCATCGTGGAAAGTAACAACAGCCAGGAGGGAAAAAAATATACACAACGACGCCTTTTGTAAATACTTTCACTAGAGCTTGGCGACGAAAAGACGAAACGCAGCAGGCAGCCATGGTAGCAAGGGCGTCGTCGTCGGCGAGAACAATGCGTCGCAGCTAGCCGGGCCTGACCAGCAGGAGACTTGAACGGCCGAGGGCCACGATAGAGCCAGCAGGCGGCACACCGGGGTAGAGGGGGGCAGGAGGTGGAGAATATTTCTGCGCACGCCCTCAACTCCCTTCAATATGCTAACTAAACATCAACACTGGGGCGAGTCATACAGTCGCAGGTCCGGAGCGGTGTGGGGCCGCCGTCCTTTATTACCGCATGCCTTTTGCATGAGGCTGTGCTGCGGCCCGTGCTGCTGGTCCTGGCGACGACGCCCAGCCCGTGAAAAAAAAATTGTATACGGCACGTATATGGCGCCATGTATGTCCGGACGCGCTCAAACATATATTTGACATATAACTTGTGCATATATATCCCATATATTGCCATATACGGCCATATATTGGCCATAAACGCCACGCCGTATATGTCCTTAGTGACAAATGTTTGCGTACCTTGGTGGATGCATTTAGGATTCAACACTTTACAAAAATGTAATCCTCGCAGCGAAGTACATGGTGTATACCTCACACACGGACGGAAACGGCGCCTAGGTGTCATTAAACCGCGGTTTCTGATCAGCAGCGAGAATAAAATTCAATTACGATTATTCACGACACAGAATGGTGTCTGTTAAAATCCAAGTGTGCATAGCATCAGGGAGGTCATTCCGAAGAGGGTCACAGTTAAAATCGAGACCAAAACTGTCCTTGACGTAATTTTACGGTAGAAAAGACTGTAAAATGTTCTTTTTATCTTAGAGAGCCATCTAGCGGCGAAAATCAGAACTATCTCAATCGATGTGTCGTTATATTAATTACTGTGGCTTGAAGTTAAATCAGGCTAGAGCATTACGATCGGTCGACCAAATTTCGTGCTCATTGCGATATGTATTGAAAGTGATTTTTCGTACGACAACGTCAACGGATATTTACCAATTTTAGACGTTATTGATATCTAACGTGATCTTCCCATATACGGCGAATTTCCGACATATATGCCTGCTCCAAACCCATATATGATGACATATATGTTCACAAAATGGACCCATATACGGCAGACTACCCCCATATACGTCGAATTTCTCCCATATACGTCGAATTTCTCCCATATACAGTAAATGCAGCCCATATATGGTAGCATATATGTCCACATATATGGCACTGTATATGTAACATATACAGCATCTTCCGGTCATATACGGGACGTGTATGGGAATTATATGGCACATATACGTTTCGTTTTTCACGGGAGCCCCTCGGGATGGCCGTGGCGTCGTCAGTTCCGCTCCGTATAGACCCAAAAAAATGCGCGGCGCACACGACCAACGGCGGCGACACACACAACGCCCCATGCACCTCCTCTCGGCCCGCCTGACTGAGCATATCGGGACGCCTCTGCATATCCTCCAGCAACCTCTGGTTGGCACTTAAACGGCTTTGAATGACGAAGAGAAAAAAAAGAAAGGCGAATGGTGTCGAAATTTTGGGATTAAAATTTCTAACTTTTTACAAAAATGAAGGTAAGAGCATCTTGCGTGCATTTAATTTAATGATCAACAATTGAAAACGTTTTGAGACCAATATGCACAGTTGCAAAAAAGAAGAAATACGGCATAAATGTGATGGTAAGATTCTAGGTTACCAACCCCAGAGAACACGGTTTGGCCACAATGACGTCAAATGATGTCAATGTTTGGTGTTTGGTCATTTGGTGACCAGCTTTGATATCATTATGACCATTATAAGATGTCATTTGATGGAAAATTGACAACAAATCTTGAACCTGGCATCACTTGGTGTCATTTTGACAAAACCGTGTGCTCTGGGAACAGTGTACCGGGTGTGACTGTGAATACGCAGCCGTATTGCGGGATTGCAGACTCAGTATGGCCGCAAGGACCATGGCCCCTTACGGTTTTCAAAAAGTAGGCAAACCCGCAACACCGCTGCGTATTCACGGTTACACCCGGCTCAAATGTACCAACAGTGTACAAGTATGCAGTACAGCATTTCGTCGATATTTTCATAGTACACCAGAACACACTTTGTTTTCAAGAGAACTGGCGTTATTCTGCTCGAGCTGTGCAGCGCAGTAGTAGTACAAGTTGACGACTCATCGCTGCGGGGAGCTTTAGTTTTTGGCGCCGTGACACCGTCAGGATGCACAGTCCACCACCGCGACATCCTGACCGGAAGTCAATCCCCTCTCTTCTCGCCCCAAGCAGTGTTATTGCTGGTGCCAAACTGCTTCGTCGAGATGGAGACATTACATCAAATCGACCAAAGCCATAGTTGCTGTTGTTGCAGTTTAGTATCGTCAGTGAGCTGAGATTTTTTTTGCGGTTTCGCGTTGGAGCTCCGCGCGGCTCTACGGTACACGGCATTACACTGCGGCCGGTGACAAGCACTGCCACCACCTTGTTGGTGTTCACAACACTTGGCCGGTGCATATTCCCCTCCGTCGTCGTCGTCCCCCTCGCCGTCCTCGCCGAGCCCAATGACACGCTCCACGGCCCCGCACTGTGTCCCGCACCGGGACCCCGATCAAGCAGCCGAGCCGCTTACTTCAGAAAGAACGCTTCCCCGAACGATTCGCCGCCGCCACCACCACCACCACCCTGTTGTGCTGCCCTTCTCGTGTCACTCCCCCCTTATCCTCTCTACTCCAAGGCTTGGGCCACATTTTGTTGTATACGGGCAGTTTTACGGCCGGCGAAGGGAGGGAAAAGAATTCAGAGCCGTTTTATCACCTGACTCAGCTTCTCCTTCCGCCCCCCCCCTTCCACACACACACACACACACACACACACACACACACAGTCGTTGCAGCGTCTTCGCACTCCTGCTGCTGCAGCCGCGCGGTCCTCGCGCCGCATCACTTTTGGGCGTCTGCATTTCACGGCGAATGAAGTATAGTGTTTCCCTTCACTTTGCCGGGCGGTGTTGGCCGGCCGGTAACTGTGCTCTTTGAGCCCCGCCAGCTCGGCGCAGCCCTGCCTGACCATTATACAAACGGAACCGCGGGGTGTTTAGAGCCAACAGGTGGATGAAGTATGGTTGCATCACGCAGCGCGAGCGGCTCGCACAGGGCGCGCTGCTGCTGCTCTGATTCGTACTCTGCTTCACCCCGCACCGCGCCTTCTAAGTGTTCGCGCATCCAAAAAAGAAAAAATTGAGTTGTTGGACCAATTACATTGTATAGGGTGTAACTGAATACGCAGCAGTGTTGCGGGATTGCATATACTCAACATGGCCGCAGGGGCCTTGGCCCCTTACAGGTGTAAAGAATAAGCAGACCCGCAACACTGCTGCGTATTCACGGTTACACCCAGTACTTGATCCTTGATTTTTCAGGCGTGTTCCTAGGTTCAAGTGATATGTACTAGAAAAAATCAAGCAACATGTACAACGTACTCAGTACTCAGAATGTACAAAAACTCAGTTTGTTTTAAAGTGCGTTTACTTTTCTTTAAAGATTATCAGACCGACGCCTCATACCGGTACAGTTTACCAGAAAAAAATACGGCGCAGATCGCCCACCCTGGATCGCCAAAGTCAGTGCACTCGTAACTGCCTGGAAAACACACCACCGAGGCGCCTTTTTCCACACTTCAGTTCAAGTCCAAGAAAGGGCTCAGACATTTGGAACTTCGCATGAGCTGGATCACTCATAACTCGGGTATGGGACGACAGTCAGTCCGGAACCGGACCATCCCCAGCGCCCCTCCCACACTCCCAGGCGAGGGGGGCCCAGTCACACTACTGCCCCCGTTGGAGGTCCGCATCCTCATTTGACTTGGGCCCGTCGTCGCTGGGGCGGCGCAGGGTGGCGCGGGGTGGTGGGGCGT